>NW_021319820.1:119181-135310 GCF_001605985.2 Dendrobium catenatum | reverse complement strand
TTTTAAACTATTTGATATTTAATTATTATTTAATTAAGTTATAATTTCAATTTTTTTAAAATTAAAAATTTTAATTTAAAGTTATCTCTGATTTATTTTTTTTTTATAGTTTTTATAAAATTATTTTGAATTATATTTTAATATATTTTTTTAATTCATAAGATTTAAAGTTTATACTTTATGATTTATATTTTGAAAATTAATTTAATTTCAAACAATATAAGTTAAATTTGTGAGTGCTTTGAGTGAGGTTTTGAAATTTTAAGCAAAGATTAACTTGAATGAAAAGATTTAATGGGGATGATTAGTGAATAATTGTATCATAATTGTTCATTAATCAAATTTTAATTATTCTTGTTCTCTTCAAACATATGATGCACTTGCACCTAGCTTTAGGGTCTCCTAGTTCTAAGAACTTGATCAAATGCACTCCAAACTTCTTGAAATTACTTCCAAATGTCAGAAATAACCTAAGGAGGTGTTCTTAAGTGTTTGATAATTTTTTAATTAATTAAATATTAATTTTAATTTAAAATTAAATTATCTTGAAATTGATGTCAAATTAAGGGGCTTTTAATTATCTATGATAAAAAAATAGATTTTAGTCAATTTGATATATTATATGTAATTTTTAGATTTGATTTAGATTTATTGGAAATTTTAGAATTTTTATTATTTAATTAATGCATTAATTAATTAAATAGCTTAATGGTTTTAAATTCAGTGGAAATTTTTCATAAGGTTGGAGATGTCACTATGTTTGAATGGTTCAAGTTTCATGCATATTAGATCTATGTTTTAATTTCTAAAATTAATCTAAATTTTTTAAACAGATCCTTAATTTTTGTTCTTAAGGTGACATTAACTCATATGGATTCAAATCAAAGTTTCACTAACCCTTGGCATACATATAAAAGCAAATCATCAATTCCCTTTAATTAAATAATATTAAATAAAATTAAATAATTCAATTTAATACCAAAATTTTTGAAAAATCATAACTAATTACAAAAAAATTTCAAATTAAACAAACTCAAAGACATTAGACTCCATTTAGGGTCTAATATTTATTAAAAATATCAAACAACCCGAAATAATTCAAAATTAAAAAAAATATATTAATCAATTGCAATTCAAAAATAGGTTAAAACATAAAAAAATTCATAGCTTAATATAGAAAAATTCAAATCCAATGAACTTAGTATCTAATTACTCATCTTAATGTCTAATATTTAAGATAAATATTAAAATTATAGAATTCAATCCTAATCAAAAAGTCAAATTTTGACCCCTTAATTTGATATATTAAAATAATTCAAATAATTTCATAAATTTAATATTTAATATAAAATTCTATTAAACTTTAATCCAATATTAAAACCAGCAACCAATCATTTTAATTAAAATTTATCAACTTTAAACTTTTAATCAGCTAAGTTACTTAATTTACCGATTACCTTTAGGTAACCCGGGCCTACGATGATATTAGCTTAGCCCTAAAGAAGGTGGACCCAGTGTGCAACAAAGGTGATAGTCATCTAACATTTAAAATACATCTTAAAATTAATTTTAAATTATTAATATTTAAACTTTAATCAGACTTCTCCTTAAGCCTTTCAACCAACTAGAACACTAGACAACTTTAACAAATTACCCAAGATAGGACACATCTAAATCACACAACCTACCCCACACACTTTAGATAGTTTGTTAGGATAACTAATTCTAGTTTTAGGCTAGGCTAGCATTTTGCTTTTCTATTATTGTGTGTTGAGTTTTTCGAGTTTTTATTGCATGCTAGTTGATTTAATTGCTTGATATACTTATTTATTTAAATTTCAATATAATATATGAATTGATTTGATGGGCATTAGATTACCCTTAGGCTAGGAACGATCTGAATTGCTCACATGATTTTATGTAGATGGTTATGCTCGTACATGGCTATAAAAATAAAAGGTACATAATTAAGCTTTAATTTAACAAAATTTATTGCATATGCCAAGCAAAATATTAAGTCCCCTTTTAAATTAAAGAGCATGACCAAGCATGACTATGATTGAAATTTATATATTTTAATTTATTTAACTACTGAAGATTATGATGTTGATTTTTAATATTAATTAGGATAACCCTGCAGGTTGTGTTTAAGTCTAGTTTTTTTTAATATTAAATGTAATTTGATTCGAGTCAAGAGTTGTAATGTTAAAGTGACATTGAGATGGGATGTTATACATCCAATTTGGAATCCAAAGATGAAGGAATATCCCTTGGGAAAGAGTTCCTTTCCTTTTGAAGATCCAAATTTAGATGATTTCAAGTATTCAAGAAGAAAAGAAAACACCCCTTCGGAGAGGAGTTTCTTTTCACTTGAATATCTGGACCCGACGAATCCAAAAGCCCATAGAAGGATGAAGAACTGAAGACTGAGAAGAATCTCATTCTCAAAGTCACTTGTGTCAATTTTAGGAGTAGAATCTAGATTGTTATTATTGGTACTCTGGCACTTTTAAATTCTATAGACCCTATGTTTTATTATTAAGTGGCACTTGCCACACGAACATTAAATTTAATTGATTTGATTTGATTTATTTAAATTAATTGTGCAGTAGAAATGACATGCTTTTTTAGCTTTTTTTCTAGCATGTCAATCTTTGATTTAGCTCAGAATGATTAGAGGCTCATGAGAGTACGATCCAAAATCTTTTTTACTTTAACAAAATTAAAACTTTTAAGCTTACATAGAAACTCTAATGACTTAAGAAGTAAGCTCGAGATCACCGAGAGTTTTTCATGCATCATATTTTAATCTTCTCTTTTTTGTTAGGCACCTCCCTACCTGTGGGTTCTAGCATATCACCTAACCTATTATGGTACAGTTCTATCAAGAGGATGTTATATAATCTCTAGAAAAAATCTATTTTTGAAGCCTAATTTTAAAATTGTTTCATTATGATTTATGCATTCAAAGGTCAACAAGCATGCATTGCATTAAAATTTAATTAAAGAGTTAAATAAAATTCTAATTATATTTTATTTTAAGCATTAAATTACCCTGTATAAGTTAAGGGATCAATTAATATATGCTCTAGATGTATGCCTCATTATCTTAAACTTAATTAAATAATGTCCTTACCACGCTTGCATAAGAGACCAGACTTATAGATTTTAAGCACTTAGGTGGTTAATTGGCTCCCCTAGCCAGGTCGGGGTAAGTCCATATTTGCATTGCATTAGCTAGGTTCGGACTGCTATCATCTAGCGCCCAATTTTGATTTATATTATAAGTCATGTTCAGACTAGAAGATCTTAAAATTTTTCAAGAATATAGTCCCACCTCTCTAATAAAACATCAACTTGAATTAAAATTTCTCTTCAATCCAAAATAAAAAAGCCCAACACTTAGGATAGGCTGGGGTATTTCTGAATTGTTTTAGAATCTCAAAACACCCCCTACCTTCCTCCTTCGATCTCTAGAAATAAGTGTTCAAATCTGATCTAATTCCAATTGAAAACTCCATATTCAATCCTTTGATATCAGTCCTTGAGAAATTCCATATAAAATTTTTACCATTATTTTATTTGAGAGTATTTGTAGGAAACTTAGATTTTTTACGATGTAATTAACTACGAGGGCTTGCACTCATAGGAGATTTAAAAAACACATATCAAATTTTAAAAAAAGTCAAGTTTTTAAAATATAATTAATTATCTTTGGTAAAATCAAATTCAACGATCATTAACATTATATTCAAATGATTGATAGCAAACGATATCTTCTTTCCTTGCAAAGATATATCATTTTATTATCATGACTTTGATTATAAAATTAATGATATCTTATCCAGATTATTATTGTCAAATACTCGATCAAACATTATTTTGATCCTCTGAGGTCATATGTGGTTTTTCCCTGAGTTTGACTACGATAATCAGGATGAACTTGTAGTTTTATAATCTTAACATATTAGGGAATGATATCTTCACCTCCCAATGTGATATATCATTCATAATGATGTGTTTGATTTCAAAACTAAAAATTCTAAAAATTAAACTCTCCTAAAGAAAATTAACTTTTCAAACGTAACTTTTTTAATCAAATAAATCACCAATCATTATGTAAAATCGGCTAAAAACTTTAAAATAAAGGCAAAGGTTAAAACTTTTGAATCACTCCAATAACATTTCTCCCTTATATTCTAAATCCTTAGCAACCCAAATGGAAGGAGGCATGTAAGGGTACTCGTTAATAGGAAGTTCCTCTCGTTGTCCTATGGACAATCATTTCTAATCACTTGAAGATGAATCAACCTATCAATTTTGTAAGTAAGCCCATGTCATTTTATCCTACATTCTAGGCTGAACCATTTCTAAATATCAGGTTTTAGAACTCTTTGCATCCACCACACTTCAATTTCTTTTTATCATAGCCTTCCCCTTTAATTATAAACCTCTATAAAATATTTTTGCAAGCCTACAAGCCAATGTTAAATATATTACTATGTAATCCTATGTATGTAAGCATCCCATAGAAATCATCCAACAAAATCTTCATGACTATTTACATCTTTCTACAATAGGGTTCAAGCCACATAGTCTATCCTGGAAGGAAGATTATAACTAGACTACCATAAATCTAACCCTTAGGAATAATCCTTTTAACCAACACCAGCCACTTCTCCACTCACTCAATCAATATGCATGTGTCATCCAGCATGTTTTTCATATTTCTATATTATCTAAGGCTGGAGATAGAGTAAATATTGCCCCATTATTGTATGTTGTTACCTATTTGATCATGTATGGCATTGATTTTTATGAATCCCACAGGATTAATGGCTATTTTCAAAATCTCACTACCATAAGATGACCAGGAGTTTGTCATAAGCAGAATCTCACTTTAGGATACTTATTTGATTATATCTTATATCAAAAATACCAGCTTTGATTTCCTGACCCAGTAGACAAATTTCCTATCTTTTACACCAATAATTCTTTACATATTCTATTTCATTGATATATAGGGGACTAGCCCAAAGAGGAATACAAATTAGATTAGGACGGGGGAGAACTCATGCACTAGCTCTAGCACGAGGACCAGCTCTAGTAGTAGCACATGCCTACCAGTCCTAAACCTACAACTTAATAATGAAGAGGCTTGACCACTTGGAGATCAACTGGAATACACAGACTCTCTAAACTACTCATCATATGGAGTGGCTTCATCAGCAGCATGAGCTTCTCCAAACATAGTATGATCTGCAACAACAACAACACCAATAAATCCAATTGTTACACCAGCAACAATAAAAGCTACTCCAAGAGTACCACTAGTAGATGTAATAGTATTGTGAGGTAGAAAGAGCATAGTTTATTGATCAGTTTGCTTCTATTCACCAGTTCTTCTAGCCGCCACCACTATCACCACTTGATCAGGGTCCTTCTTACATTTAGGTGGTTGTTGTTGTTATTTTCATTTGTGTAGTTTTCTTGTCTTATTTTTTTCTTTTCGCTTGGTTGTCTCTCCTTGTTTATGTTGTCAAAAGGGGGAGTAGGATTTTGATTGTAATTGATTGTTTTACTTATTCAATTTTTTTTAATAGTTGTGCTTATTTTCTGCTTTACTTTTCTTAAAATAAAAAATAAAAAAGAATTATATATATATATATATATATATTCCCCTAGTTCTTAAAAGAATTCACTTAATAAGGGGGGATTGGAGAAAGTGACTTAAACTTGAAAATTTAGTCAATTATGTTTGTCATCATAAAAAAGGGGAAGATTATTGTAATCCAAGAGCCTAAGTTAATAATTTTGATGATAATAAATATTATTAAATCTTAATTTATTTCTTATAGTACCACTATTATATATTTATTTTGTGCACACTAATATTTCAGGTACATCATACATCGTGTAATAAAGGATCAACTCAAGACAGGGTAAAATAGGATAGTACTTGGAAGAGTCTATAAATTTTAATTACTTTTTTATTATTTATTGAGTCAAATATTTTGTAAAGGTGTATGCTAGCTTAGTGACTGTACACACACACATGGGACAGTGAAATATGAATTTCAATTTTTTTAAAGTTTGTACCATACGATAGAAATCATATTATACGATCAGTCACTCAAAAAATTAGTTTAAATGACTAATTAAATGATTAATCTAAATGAACTATCATATAATATGATCTTGATCTTGGAAGATCTAAAAGCTGAAGAAGATCGAATGTGACAACCAAAAGATGATTGATAAATGGGAGAAGGACAAAAAGTCTAGCTTGGAAGATCTAAAAGCCAAATCAATGTGTTGTAAGCTAGTTTAATTGATAAAAATTTAGGATTTAGGGTTTAGGGTTAACATTATGATTTGAATTATACAGGAAGATTGACCTAGATGATTTATTATCATCCTAGAGATCATCCTGGATGAGTTTAAGTAATATGTACTAATCATATTATACGATCCATGATTCATACCATATGATCAGTTTAAGTTCACTCGAACTAATCGTATTAGAGTCTATTCTTCATACAAAATGAATAGGACTTTTAAATTAATCATACTATTCGATCCAAAATAGTATTGTATTAACAAAGTCAACTAACTTGAATTTTAGGGTTATTTTGAGCCTTTATTTAAATATTATCCCTAATCCATCTTAGGAATCTTTTGTCACTTTTTTGAGGGGGAGCTTCTATGAGAAGGTTTGAAGAGGAACATTTCCTTGGGAGGGAGAGGTGAGGTCTTGAAGGAGAAATTTCTTGTGAAAACTAGAGAGTGTGTGAGAGGGTTTTCTACATACGATTTCTTGGTGATTGTGCACCTTCTTCCTCTAAGGTCTATGTCTTTACTTGAGGGAAACGTTGAGAAGAGTCTATTTTTGGTAAGGATTCGGCTCCTCTGTCGCACCAAGGAGGTGAAAGGCGTTTGGTTACTCTGTCGCACCGAGGTGGTAAAAGAGATTCAGCTACTCTGACGCACTGGGGAAATGAAAGGGATTCAACTTCTTTGTCACACTGAGAAGGTGGAAAATATTTGTAAGGGTTTCACCGTCTTGTTGTAGGGAAAAATGAGATTCACTAAGTTTTCATTACAATTATCGGAGTTGAGGACTCTAGAGAGTGGATGTAAGTCAAGGTTGATCAAACTACTAGAAATCTCTGGTGTATTTGTGCTTGGTTTTATCTTTTACATTTTTAAACTTTATTTCTTGCATTCTATTTATTACAAAATCTATTATCTATGAGCTTCACTTTGCATTAAACTTATATTTTTATTTTGCTCATGAAAAAAAAGGGGAAAATGTAGAAATAAAAAAAAAGACAAAAATAATTTTTCTTTCCACTTTTTTATATATAAAAATTAAAACAAAGTTTTTTATGTGATTAGCATTGTCATATTATTTTTCCACTAAATCATAATCTTTCAAAAAAGGATAATTTTTTAAGAAATTTTTTTAAAATACTAATTCGCCTTCCTCTAGCTTGGTGTTCATTTGTGGTTCAAGTAGGTTTAACAACCCACATTTGAACTTTTAGTTATAAGTAGATATTGGAACATGTGCATTATAATTATGCATTGCATATATTAATAGTTTAATGAATTAAGTATAAATAGTATTTTGAACTGAACATTATAATTTTTTTGAATTTCTATAATAACCCTGATAAAATGTGAAAATCAAGTGCAAATGGAATTCTAATAATAAGTATTTTGTGATGTATCTGAAAAAATTTTCATATTGACTCTATAAGTGTAAATAATAACTTTATAAGAAAGTACATAGAAATCCTAAAAAAAATCATTATGCTAGTACTTCATTCATTCCTTACAAGTTATTATGTTTCTAGCTAAACCACTATTTAATATTTAAATGGACACTAACATCTATGATGGGAGAGGATAAAAGTCTACTTTGCTAGTTTCACTCATTATGTTAATCTCCTAATATTTCAAGAAAACGAAAAGATCCCAACTAAAAAGAAAAGAGTAGAGGCAGAATATTTTGAATAAGGGTTATTATGGTATTATTTTATAATCCTTTTCTTTTTATTCTTTTGATATATAGATTGAAAGTACATGGGGTTATTTCACATCCATTTTGATGAAATGAAATGTGGTTGAATTGCTTTATTCATTGTATCTTTTTAGTAGCTTTGAGTGTTCTGTTAAAGGCTGAGTTCAATTATAAGTTTAGGCTTTCAATCCTTTCATTAGGTCCTAGGGCCATCACACTAATAACCCTATTAATCTTTAAGAAAATGTATATTTGTGGAAAATAAATTCTAGTATATTTCTGAGAAAGTTATTTTTTATGTTATATTCTCTGAATTTATCAATGGAACCTCTTATTTATGAAATGTAATTTTGGGTACTGAATTTTGCAATAGAAATTGTGTATGTCTCGTATGCCTAACCTTTATAAATGACTTTTTTTATTAAATTTAAATGAAAATTTGACTCTTAATAGGGCATAATGGAGAAATTGGATTCATGTAGCTAAACCCACGTAGTGGCACTACAGGAAAAACTCGGTATTACCGACGAACAAAATCCACCGGTAATACATAAAATACGACGAAAATCCTCGGTTTCTGGCGCATTTTTGTCAGAATTTCATACGCCGGTTTGACGCACGTCGGAAAAAGTCTTCCTACGTATATTAGACGCCGGAACTTGTTCTGGCGCACTTTCCGACACATTACCGGCAAAAATTGTGTTAACAAAACGTCGTTTATTAATACCGGATTATTCTGGCATTATATACGCCGGAATTTACGACGTACGTATCCACCGGAATTTACGACGTACTTTTAACACAAGTAATAGCTCATGCATACATATTTTTAATGATTTGAATATAAGCGCTATTAACTCTTTTTTTTTTTTTTTTTTTTGCAAGAACTCTCAATAGCACTCCTCTTGGAACTTTTATCATATGCTTTCTCTAAATCAATAAATATCATATGTAGATCCTCCTTATTCTCTCTATATTTCTCCATCAAACCTCTCAATAAATGTATGGCTTCCATAATAGACCTACCCGACATGAATCCAAATTGATTTTGAGAAACATTCGCTCTTTATTTATCAACAAAAAAAAAACATCTTAAGCAAAAACAAACACCAAGGCACATCCTCTAGCAAATGTCTAATAACAACTTACATGAAGAAAAATCTTACAATCGACAAAATCGGGAGGCGGCGAACTTAGGAAACTCATGGTCGATTTTTGCCAAACCAGTCTCCTTTCGTTGGCGACAAAGGCGGTGATCGTCGGCGACGTCGCGTGAACATCCAGAAGCCTCGGTGACGGTGATCTAGGGTGGGGCAATGAGAGAAGAGCGGAGATGCGAGAAATGGAAGAAGCAAATGAGCTGCCAGACAGGCTCGGGTTCAGAAATAGGGCTTTCACCGGTGGATTTTCCGGCGTCTTGTACGTCAAAAAATTTTCCGGCGTCTTTTGCGCCGATTAAAAGTAGTTGAGTTTAAAATGGTCGTCGTCTTCTCCGCTGGTAAATGCGCCGGGCTATTTTCGCCGTAAAATCCGCCGCTCAGAATGAAATATTTGTATTTTCCGACGTTAACCCCGGCCTATTGGGAGACGGAAAACTACCGACGATCGTTCCGCCGGAAATAACGCCGTTGTTTTTTAGTCGCAAAATGTATCGGTACGAACGTCATACTTTCCGACGAAAAAAAATCCGCCGGAACGTGCGACGATAATCGTGTGTTTTCCCGTAGTGTGGTATAAAGGCTTAATGTTGTTATAATTAGGTATGCCTTTTGAGTTGAAATACTCATGTTATTGATGTTTAACATTTCAAGGAAATGAATGAGCCCAATCAAGTAGAGTAGATAATGGAACGATCATGAGGATAAGAATTTTGAGGTACTTTTTATAATCTAGTGTTATTTCATAGATGTATAGATTTCATATAAGTTGGATTATTGTAAATGACTCTTGAAGAATGAAATATGAAGAATGCTTTAGCCTGCTCATATTATTTTATATTTATCTAGCTAGCTTTGATTCAATATGAGTTGTGGTTGAGTTAAAATTTAGATTTTGGAATTTAATCCTTCCATTAGGTCCCAGAGCATCATAGAAACATGCCTTTTCTTCAAAGGCAATGATCTTCTTCTTTTCCTCCTCAACATAGTCTTTAGCATAGGCAAGCTTATCCTCAAGGTCGTGTATACGTTTTCGTATGGTAGACAAGGAAGATTTCAAAACAACATCATCAACTCCCAAACCCTCAAGTAGTTTAGATGAAGTAAGATTGTGAGCATCAAAAGTCACTAGAGAATGATCACAAAAGTTTCAATAAGGTAGTCTTATAAGGCTGAATCTAGAGGGAACTCATTATCGACATGAAAATATGTCCTAATAATTGGGGAGGTATCATCAATAGTCCCTACAACTTACTCTCTAATAATACTTGCTATATCTCCCCTCTTATTACTTCTAGGTTATCTAACTAAAGTCGCACATGTTGTAATTAGTGAAAGTAGGTACTGGAAACTCTCTAATAAAAAAATTATTAAAGGGAATCTCGATAAGTCACCGCGATAAATCTTTTAGCCAAGAAACAGAGTTATATGTCAAACCTACAATGGCTATGGCCTCTGATCCCATTTGGCAATAACCTAAAAGCATGCTAATAGTCAGATGTGTTATTGTCACACTTGAGGTGGAAATAAAAAAAAAATTTAGTTAATTCTCACTAGTTTAGGAAATTAATCTATCTTACCTATAGAGATGACTTGGTACTGCTTGGTTCCCTCCAATAAATTAATCAAAACATTCATCAGATTCTCCTATAAGCAAAATAGAAATGCTCATCAATCAATGAACTTTCATATTATTTTTTATGTATTTTTAATCAAGATTGGATCATGTTACTCAAAGTTACTAAGTCAACTCCTTCATACATTATAGGAACACTTGGCATTAGGGGATTGATGAGTATTGCAATAAGGGATCACTAATCAAAATCAGAATCATAATTCGCACTTTGTTTTACTCATGTTACCTTGGATTAACCTCTTCTAACTCGCCTTAAAGAGCAAAAGCGACCTTTGCCCTTTACCCCCTATTTGAACAAAAATTTTGTTTACAGATAATGCCTTAGCGTAACTCACAGTTATCAATGTTCACCACCTTTAGTGTAGGAGACTCGACTATTCTTAAGAAGACAAAGGTGTGGAGTCCAAGCATCGAGTCAAGAAGAGTAAAGAATGTGCCTCAAAGGGAGAAATATCGGAGTAGTCAAAATAACATAATTATTAATGAGATAAATAAGGCATCATTCCCGGTGCAAGACTAAAACAGGATAGTAAATCCTATTGATTTCTTTTTATTGATTGGTAAAATAATAAATGATTTAATTTATTCTCTTTTTTCTTTTGCAAGTCATTCTCTAAGGATACAAGAGAATATAGAAACTAAATGTACACCCTAATATGTAGATTAAGGCAAGACGAGGAGATTTGATGGAATCATTAGGGGTTAAGATGTACTAAACTTAGGGAGTCATTCACATGGCCTGAGAAAGAAGAACAGTTGAGGGAAAGCCGCATATGTCAATGAATTTTTTATTTTATTTTAATTATGAAAGAATACAAATTAATGGAATAAGTTGCTTATGTAAGAAATACTAAAACAATCCTTACCTACATTTACGGTTTTGTTGCATAGCATTAATGGGATTTAGATAAGGCTCTTGATTTTACGTGGAATTTAGAAGGGTATTAAAGTATTATTGTGATTGGATTAAAGGGCTAGCCGCGTGGTTGTGGGGTTATGAAAGTGCTATGGATTTTTTTTTTTAATCCAAAAAATAAAAGTAATAATTTTCTCTCGATAAAATGATAAATAATAATTAATAATATAATAAAATAGGATTTGATTTTTTTTTTAATCTTAACATTAATGCTCATAAGGAATTAATCTATAGTATAACGAATATGTAATGATGATTGAGCTGGACCATGTGCATGAATGTGCACAAATGAAGTGCATGATAGATACGTGTTAGCTAACCAATAAATGTGGGAGGGAGAGAGGGAGCTACCTAAACCCCATAGGCTATAGGCTATAGGCTATAGCTAGCTATGTAATATGGGATATGGGATGGCCTATGCGAGGAGGGGAAGGTGTAATTAATTAAGACCCATAAACAAAAAAAGACCCATAAACAAGGACAGAAATCTGTTACATGCAATACCTAAGCTTTGCTAGTCCCACTTCCCATCGAAAGGGTTTCTTACTAGTCATGGCATCTTGGCATGGTGGCAACTGGCATGGTCCACCTCCACCTCCAACGGAATAAACCCTGCAACGAGTTTTGGGCAGCTTAGAGTTCGAACGGGCAGGTATAAATTAACTACGAGTTTAATAGCCCGTTTCTCTCGCTCTTTCTCCCAACTGTCCAGTGGGCCCCCTTTATTGTAGCGGCCTTTACCAATCATGCCATCTTCCTTTTTGAAAAGCTCAAGGATCGAATGTGACGACCAAAAGAGGATTGATAAATGGGGGAAGGACAAAAAGTCTAGCTTGTAAGATCTTAAAGCTAAATCAATGTGTTGTAAGCTAGTTTAATTGATTAAAAAAAAATTAAATTAAATTATTCTCTGATTGATCAAGATCAAATTTATACATGCTTGGTGCTCTGCAGTTGTGTGCAGTGTAAAGCATATGGTTTAATTAGGTTCCTGTGAGGCTGTGAGCAAAGCCGGTCCCAGTACGCACCAACCACCAACACTCCACCTACTGTAATAATTAATTAATTAATTATTATTGTTATTGTTATTATATTATGGATAATAAAGAAAATTTTGTATGTACCTTGCATGTGGTGTTTAATTTTCTTTAAATTGGTTAGCTTTTCCAAGAGGCTCCAGCCAGCTCTCCCCCACCCCGCACTCGTTCGAAGAAGATGCATGCATAGCTGTACGTCAACGGAAAGGAGGTCTCAATATATATAGCTACTGCTAGCTATATATTTGGTTTTATCTGCACTGGCTTTCGTGGCGCATTGAATTGATAGGCAGAGCAGTTGCCTTCCCGTCGATATATATGGCCAGTCCACTATCCTTCATATAATTCATTATATGGGAATATGGAGTATAATGCAGTAATATTGAGACTTTCACTAATTTCACTTGTTACTCTTCTTAGCTCTATACTAGGCTTCACATGCAATTATGGTGCCAACTGCCAATAATATTTCTTGCCCACTAGATTTGCTGTCTACCGGCAATTTCTGCAATATAAATGCAATATTAATGTGCTAATTATCCTAGCCATTATAATTATCGTCTGAAAGGAAATTAAGGAAAAGAAAGTTTAATTCCTTTTTGGCTTGGCTCAGCTCTCATGCATGATGGCTTATGAATGAGTGTTTTCCTCATTTATGTTTATTGATTGAATGGTGGATGCATCTCTAACATCCTACAATATTTGTATATTCTTCTTGTATTAAGAGATACCATATACAAAATAGTCTTATTTTTCTCGCATGCATTACATAATCTCTTAAATTCTTAAATAAATCCTTAATATGATAAAATGCAAGGAATAACCAAGAAAGATCTTCGAGTGCTTCTTATCTAAACCTAGAGTTTCGAATCCTTCATAAAGATGCAAGCAATCATCACATTGATCGTCAAGATGGAAGTTCATACATTGAGAATGTGAGAACATAAAGATTTTCGGTCTTAGCTCTCAATCGGTCATTTAGGCTTGTCCTAATCTAAAAATGAAATGCATGGTACAAAATGAGCTAACACAACTCAATAGATTATATTACCCAAATCATTTCTTAATAATTACAAAATTAACAACTTAAAATAAATCAATTATTATAATCTTAATAATAGACTTACATAAAAGAATAGTCATAATGCTATAATATTTTGCATATAACTAAGCAAGTTATAAAATTCAGAGTGCAGTATATCGAACATAATATATATAAATAACACACATTGTATAATAGAAAGTAGCATAACTCTAACATGTCTCCATCCAACCTGAATCAATCAAATCTCTAGCCAACTTTTTTGCTTGTACAAACATATGTTATATAATGTATTTATCATTTATAAAAACATACATCATATATCATGTACATATCTAGTGTAAATAAAATAGCATGTAGATCATTTTAGTACAAACATCTAAAGTAGCTAAGTTTATCTGATGTCATGTCGTATCAATATTATCATGTCAGATTAGATGCATCTTATCATTTATACATATCTTGTCATATGTATAGTACATATGTATATCATGTCAGACCATATTAAACAATATATAAAAGTTTTAAATCCTTTTTTGTATGTCTTTATCCTTATCATTTTAGATAAAATATCATACATGCAAAACTAATTGATAAAATCTCAATATGATCAAATCAATTTGTTATGAACCAAGATGTATACGACCTATAAAAAATTACATTGTGAAAATTTGTTAAATCATAAGATATTCATTTTAAATAAATTTGATAGAGAAAACAATAAAAAAATAAAATCACTGAAAATAATAGTAGGATTAAGATCACCTACAATAATATGAAGAACTTTTCTAAACTAGCTCAATGGTCACCCGAGGCTGACTTTCTCTCTCCTCCCTCTCTATTATTTCTTTATTCTTCTCCCCCAACTAAGCAGATAAAATTAGGGAAGGGGGAGAGGGCAATGAGGTAATGAAGAATTTAAGGATAATGAATTTAGATTTTTATTTTAAAAATATTTTTATCGTGTTCAACGATGCAGCACTACACTACTCAGCATCATAGTGCTCTTAAACAGAGAGCATGGTGTCACCGTGCAACCCTCTAGCATTGTTGTGCCAATCAATTTAAAAGCCACAATACAGAGAGGGCAGCACCATCACGCTCACCAACACAACGCCTTAGTGCTCCGATGCGAAAAAAATCATTCATGTAAGAAAATATATCAGGTTCTTATTGGCTCATGAACAGATAATTTATCTAATATAGAATGGGATCATTACATCAATCTAGGCTCATTTCACCTTTTAAAATGTTGGATATAAATTTTCCTGTGGATAATACCTAACTTTACTAACAAGCCAACTTGGTAGGATCTATGAGAAAGAAGATTAGAATGGATAAAGAAAAAAAAAATTAAATGCTCAAGAAATTATGAGTCTCAAAATTGACAAAATATCCATTATATCAATCAAAATGCCTAGCATAAAATTCTAAACTATTTATCATCACTTTTTATTGGATCGCTTCATGTTTGTGCTAGATTATATTTTGTTTGGAATGGTTTTTTACTATTTTTTTAAAGTAATTTTTTAGTTAAAAAATTATTCTGAAGGATGGCTTAATTTATAGAACCTTTGTACTATACCGATGAAAATTTTTCTTGATGATTAATTTATAGGTGGATTATTAAAAAAAAAAAAAAGAAGAAGAAGAGAAATTACCAATAGAATTTTCCATTGATTAGCTGATTGATTTTCTGTAATATTACGTCTGTGTTTCCGTCAGTGTTTGTTCCGTTGGATTAAATTTTTTTTCGTCGGGAATCCATCTGATAGGACATCACAAAATTATCTTGATTGGGCACGAATCTCGAGGCAAAAACTAGTTGAAGAAGAGAAATTACCAATAGAATTTTCCATTGATTAGCTGATTGATTTTCTGTAATATTACGTCTGTGTTTCCGTCAGTGTTTGTTCCGTTGGATTAAATTTTTTTTCGTCGGGAATCCATCTGATAGGACATCACAAAATTATCTTGATTGGGCACGAATCTCGAGGCAAAAACTAGTTGAAAACTTCAAAAATTAATTTTGGGAGCACCTGAACTTCGATTTCAACGAACTTATA
Source organism: Dendrobium catenatum (assembly GCF_001605985.2). Taxonomy (NCBI): domain Eukaryota; kingdom Viridiplantae; phylum Streptophyta; class Magnoliopsida; order Asparagales; family Orchidaceae; genus Dendrobium; species Dendrobium catenatum. Next base: position 119,430 of record NW_021319820.1, on the reverse strand, counting down.
GTCAAACTGAGCGTCTCGGAAATACGAACCCAACGACACCAAGATCAACCCAATCTGAGCCCAAACGAGTCCGAATCAAGGGTTCAAAGTGCTGTTGGAAGGTTAAAACCGCAATTTGAGTTACCAAACAGTCTTCGATTTTGACGAGCTTATACTCGAATCGAACGGCTCGACGAGACGAATCCAACGAGCCCAAGATCATTGAATTCCAACATCATTAACACCTTCAAATGACTAACGAACGGTGCA
>NW_021319820.1:68659-115741 GCF_001605985.2 Dendrobium catenatum | reverse complement strand
CAATTTTCGTCGTCAGACTACAGTCCTTCCGACCTCCGTCGCCAGCCGTCTACAGTCCTCCTGACTTATGTCGCCCGCCGACTACAATCTTTCCGACCTCCGTCGCCCGCCGACTACTGTCCTCTTGACTTACGTCGCCCACCGACTACAGTCCTCCGTCGCCAGCTGACTACAGTCCTCCTGACCTACGTCGCCCGCCGACTGCAGTCCTTCTAACAAAGCGAATACGTCGATAGTAGCTCTTTGTATTTACATCATGTAATGTACTCCATAAGATGTATATCAAGCTAAGGCCTTCTCCCAAGGAAGGGCCTCATTTGTAATCGACTGCGAATACTAGTGGATTCGTTCAAACTGGGCTAGGCCCCGTGGTTTTCCCCCTTTTACAGGGGTTTTCCACGTAAAAATCTTGGTGTCTCATAAATGCTAGACCCTCTCTCCTTATCTGATTGCGTGCCAGATTTTCGTACAATGCTAAGACGATAAACTTTATATTTCTCTACCGCCGCGAATACTCCTGGACGCAACACATCCCAATTTCGACGTTTTTTTTTCTCTTAAAAAAAAAATATGCACTGTTGTAGTGAAAATATATATATATATATTGGATCTGTTAAGAGAATAAGAATTAAGAAGTACGGTCAAGTAGAATTTATTTTACTGGCTCTGACGGCAGGCAAAACATAATTACAATAAGTGCAGTGAAAGGTGCGAAATGCTGAGGGGGGGGGGAAGAACTTTGAATTAATTAAAAGGCTCTGAAGTTAGCTGGGTGGCTGACAATTAAGTATCATCAACTGTATCAATGGTGAGGACACCATTTGTCCCTTGTCGCCAGCCTCACACCTTTCCAGAGAGCATTTAAAGCATAGAACCCCGCAGCTGCATGATCACTTTCATATAGCTCCAGCAGCACCACTACTCTCAGCTATCCGGCCGGATCGATCGATAGATAGATTACATGGGTGCCCATGATGATCATGACCAACCTCTTCCGGCCAGCTCCACATTAGTATTCCCTCCCATAGAGAAATGTAGCTCTGAAGGGAGATCTAACCAATCGGTGGCCGCCGATCTGGACGGCACGATGCTCATCTCTCGTAGCGCTTTCCCTTACTTCATGCTTGTGGCAATTGAAGCCGGGAGCCTCTTGCGAGGAATTCTCCTCTTGGCCTCCGTCCCTCTTGTCTACATCACTTATATTTTCTTCTCGGAATCACTTGCTATTCACACCCTCATTTTCATTTCCTTCGCCGGCCTCAGGCTTCGGGACATCGAGACGGTTGCTCGATCCGTGCTACCAAAATTCTACGCCGAGGATGTGCATCCGGAAGGGTGGAGGGTCTTCAGCTCATTTGGGAGGAGGTATATAGTTACTGCGAATCCTAGAGTTATGGTGGAGCCATTTGCAAAAACATTTCTTGGGGCTGATAAGGTGATCGGTACCGAGCTGGAGGTCAGCAGCTCCGGTAGGGCCACCGGTTTTCTCAAGAAGCCGGGGGTTCTTGTTGGGAATTTTAAGAGGGCGGCTTTAGAACGCGAGTTAGGTGCCGCAAATGATTCTTCGCCGGATGTGGGGATTGGAGATAGACCCACCGATTACGACTTCATTTCCGTTTGCAAGGTCAGTACGCCCCCTAAACAAAAGAATTTTCTCCCACAGACCACACCTGTTGTTTCGGGTTGTTTATGTATGCTGCTCATTATCTTCAACCTCAGTTAATATAGCATTCAATATCAAATTTTTGTCCCACCGAGGATTTATCTATTATGAGTCAAATTTTAATTTAAATCTAACAAAAATTAAGAGATCATTTATAATATTTTTTTTTTTTTGGGACATTTAGGCCATTTAAGGCAAACTCACACACACAACGCATACACAAAGACTCGAATTCTGAACCTCTTAATTGGAAGCCTAAGCTCTCAACCAATAGGCCAAAGAGAGTTGTGTCATTTATAATACTTCATAATAAATTCTTTTATATCTACATCTATCTCGTTTAATATAATAAGTATGATATTATTCATTTATTCTCCTATTCAAATCATCGGAAGGCCAACTTTTTATAAGATCAAACTATCTAAAACAATTATCTTTAATTGCCACTTGAGCTACTCCAACTTTTTCTTTTCATGTATATACTTGTACGGTATATAGAATTTAAAGGATTAAGATTAAAAAGATAAAATCTAAACTAATTCATTAATATTTAACTATTTACTTGTTGAAAAGCTTTTTTAATCTTTATTTTCAAAACAAAAGTTGGTGTTGAATTAATAAGTGTATTTTTTTTCTTGAATAAAATATTGTTAATGAAAAATATTAATTAATGTTTTAATAATTATTTATTTTGATTATTTGCTTACATAATAGAAAAGAATAGAGATCATTAAAAAAAATAAATAATCTTCGGCTGAAGATGAAATGTCTTATACGATTTGATCGGTAAAGTTTTTGATAGATACAATAAAAAGCACCAAAAAACATGTATTTGAAGCATTTGATTATTTATGTGTTCGGATTAAATTCATCTATACAATGTCATGTGTCGGGCATCACACATTTTTGAAGCAAAATGATGGATATGTACTTAATGATGGAAAGATTTCGATCATTAATAACATTTTCAACATAAAATTAAACTTTATAAATTCTCAAATGAGCAATAATTAATAACTTGGAATGCCATTCCGTAGAGTTTAAACAGAAAAGATTATTGATCAAAATATTAAATTTTATAATTTTTTAATTTGTTGCTTCTTCAATTTCAAAATTATAGATATTAATATATCTTCTTAATATATCTTCTTCAATTCAAGTTCAAGTAAATATTTTTTCTATTTAATAATTCATCTTATATATATAAGATAAACTTTAGTTTCTATTTAATAATTCATGCTTATGGTCATATTTCAAATATGGATAGTTGATTTTATTTGATGATACCATCATAATTTATGATAATATAGAATTAAGAAAATCATCCACGTCAATGATAAAAAATTCATCTAGTAGGTGATCATTATTCTAAATAGTGATAAATCCGTTTTGATCCTTAAGAATGTCATAATAATATATTGTTTATCTATATTAAAAGACAAGGTTAAAAGAGAGAGAAAGAGAGGGAGAGAGAGAATTTCCTTCCTTATTTCTTCTCATCAATCTATATTAAAATTAAGGAGAGAAATAAGAATTGCAGATGTGGAGGAGGCATGGACAATTGGACATGATTAATGGAGATGACAAGTCGGTTACTTGCCTGCAGCTTTCAATTAGTTTCCATCGTGGAAATAAATGCAGCAAGCTGGCTGATCAAATTATTCTGAGTTTGTCAAGTGAGAACTTAAAGTGCTGCAATAAGTTGTGCACCAAACCAAACGGCCTGCGGGCCCCTAGTAGCAAGCTAGCTAGGTCCCAAGGACAAATGGAGGAATTGAACGGCTCTCCAATCCAATTACGCAACTAGACGATCCATGCACGCTTGCTCTTAATTTTCTATTGATTTCGGGGCTAGCTGAATTTCTATCATAAACTTTACTGCACTATATTTAATTATTTATATATATTATTTTGAGATAATTAATTAACTAATTGAAAACAAAATGGCGCAGGAAGGATATTTGGTGCGGGCAAGTAAAAATCAAAGCCCGGTCCCACGTGACAAACTTCTGAGCCCAATCATCCTCCACGACGGCAGGCTCGCCCAGCGGCCGACTCCGCTTGTCGCTCTTCTGACTTTTCTGTGGATGCCCGTGGGGTTTGCCCTCTCCCTCATCCGCGTCTACGTAAACATCCCTCTTCCGGAGCGCATCGTCTACCACAACTACAGGCTGATGGGCATCAAGCTGATCGTGAAGGGCACCCCACCGCCCACCGATCCCAAAAAAGGACACAAAGGCGTTCTCTTCGTCTGCAACCACCGCACCGTCCTCGACCCAATCGTCACCGCCGTCGCCCTCCGCCGCAAAGTCAGCTGCGTCACATACAGTATCAGCCGTTTCTCAGAGCTCATCTCCCCGATCAAAGCAGTTGCTCTTACGCGCGAACGCGACAGGGACGCCGAGCACATCAAAAAACTGCTCGAGGAGGGGGACCTCGTCATCTGTCCCGAGGGGACCACCTGCCGCGAGCCTTTCCTGCTGCGCTTCAGCGCGCTATTCGCGGAGCTCACCGACAGGATCGTTCCCGTAGCCATCAACACGAAGCAGAGCATGTTCCACGGCACATCGGTTAGGGGATGGAAGCTGCTCGATCCTTATTTTTTCTTCATGAATCCGCGCCCCACATACGAGATTACCTTCCTCAACCAGCTGCCTAGAGAGCTCACTGTCGCGGGCGGGAAGTCGCCCATCGAAGTCGCCAACTATATACAGCGCGTACTATCCGCCACACTCGGCTTCGAGTGCACTTCCTTCACACGAAAGGATAAGTACATTATGCTTGCTGGCAATGATGGCCGCGTCACCACCTCCTCCTCCTCCTCCTTCAATAAGCATGCTGCAGGTGACAATATCAGAGAAGGCCCCGACGTCGTCCGCAGTTAACTCATTCATCCGTCGCAGCAAGACATTTAATTTCGATCAGGACTATATATATAATTGCATTTCTTCTTCAATCGATCACTTTGTCAGCCTGTCCAGCTGCTTCATTCCAATATTTATGCCTGCATTTATTAATATTTGTCATCCATATTGATCTGCATCTGAGATCATACATAGTTAAGATTTGTGATTTTAGCGTACTACCTACTATATTTTCCAAGGATATATAAATGGAGATCCATGCAGGTGCGACCGGCTTTTTTTTTTTGTTCCAATTAGTTAGTCATCATCAAACAATTAAAAAAAAAAATTCAAATTATTTTATTTACAAGTTGCAAGGGACAGAGTATCATAGAGGGACATTAACATGCACTTCAATCTGCCTTACAAAGATGAAAGAACAACCTAAAAGAATAGTAGTTTGCCATGTAAAAGAACTTAGAAAGAAGAAAATTGATTATGCCAAAGTACAACGCATCTTGAAAGATATTCAACATAGATAAAATTGAGATAGGATAATTTTGCTTGCTTATTCCAAAGAATTGAATGCAATGTATGTAAAATTTTTTAAGATTAATTTTTTATGATGGAGGATAGTGATAACTCCAAATTTTAATTTTAACATTATATATATGTATATTAACTATATAAAAAAATGATGAATGAAATAGTGTGTTAAATCACATATTGTCTGATTGATGATATGGGCAAGTATTTTATGAAAACTTGCTGACGTCAGCTTGAAGCTGGTGCAAAATTGCTCTATTGAGATGAGAAGAGGCAAGTATCTACAATGTGTGATCAAGAAAAAGGGAAGGCTTAAAGCAAAAAGGCAATTTGGTGTCACCCATTTGAGGCGAGAAGAGGCGAGTAATGTTTTGATGGGGCCTTCGGATTGACCCAATTATGAGAGATGCCTGTAAAGACAATATATATGTGAAAATAGTTGCTTGATGTATCTGGCATCAGAGTTTTCATTCTAGCCGAAAAGAATAAAGATCTGTCTGATTGGAGGAGATTCTGAGGTAGCCTTCGTTGACAGGGAAGGACGGCTTCCTAGAAGAGGTGGTTAGAGTTGGTCTACTGTGCTCCAGTTTTAAGCTCCTTCCCATCTCTTGAATCGCTACAGTAAAAACTCGTATTTCTGGTGGCCTAAATCCACCATAAAACTAGAAATTCTACCATAAATTTTGTATTTCATGCGGATTGATGGGAAAATTTGGGTCATGCGGTAAAACGAGCATCGAAAATATTGTTTCAGTGGAAATTTTCCACCGGAGATACTTCCGACAGATTTATCGACGGACATTAGGCCGAATTGTGCAGCTAAAATCGTCATTCGCAAATAGCTCTTCCCAACAATTTGTCTGATGAAATTTTTGGCAAAATTATACCACCGAAAATACCGGCAAACAAACCGCCAAGAAGTTTCATCGGGAACTAACCGGCGGACATGTTCGACAGTTTATCCTCTGGTATTTCCAGTAGAATTATCTTATCATAAAAACAATACTATTTCATCAAATCTTCATTTATTTGCAAAAATTCCACAGGTAATCAGCCGAAAATTTGTATCAGAAAGAAAAAAAATAGCTCTCCCTCACATGTTTTCTTCAACATAACAATCCTGCATAAACTATATATATACACATATCTTTTTCACATTCAAATATTGAACATAAACATAGTAATGCTACATATATGTAATAACAAATTTGATCACAAAAGAATATTGAACAATCACCAAACAGTTTAAAAATAAACATAGAGTTTGTTGCATAATAAAAAATGGATAATGAAATATAAAAACATATAAATGAAATGTCCAACATATAACTAAAATGTCCAATAATAAGAAAAAGTCAAATCATTCTCCTTCTTTGCTAATGTTGGTTGCTTTCCACTGAACTACTCCCTTAATTTCTACAACTCGTCCAATAACTAACTTTACTGCATCTGCATGTTAGGTTGTGAATTTCTAACTTAATCTAGCTCTGTTATAAGGGCTGCCACCTGTTAATTATACAATAACTCCTTGCTGATTGCTGAGAAGCTAGAGCCACCAGATGTTTATCCCTAGTACGTGTAGGCTTGCGAGCTTAAACCATATACCTCGCCTTTCTATATTCCACCTACCTCTTGGGACCAATTGCGATAATTAGAATAATCTGCTGATCCCCTAAAAGATCTCGGACTTATCTGTTCTAGCCTGTCTCTCTCAAAGTTTTATATACTCTTCATATAAAAGTTAACATAAGATTAATCAATTTATTATGAAACTTAAAACTTTAAACTGATATACTCACGTAGGCTTTTCTTTGCTAGCTCATTAACCCATTACTAGACCTTCTGCCATTTGTAGGTATGATTATATAACTCAACAACGGTCAGATCTCTACCCAACAACTTTCTCTGTAATACACTTACATTAATATTCATAACTAAATAAATTTTTAAAATTTCTCACCAAACATCATCTGTGTTCAGTGTGTGGAAGTGAGCCCCCAATATAGAGGGAACTATCCATGCCCCCAATATTATAAGCTTAGTTCTGTCTATTTTGACCCCTCTCCTTTGGGTATAATCTGGGATGCCCCAATGTAAGATCCAAAATTCATGTAATAAATCTAAAATTTTATTTTAAAAAAATTATTATCTTATTCTAATAATTAATTACTATTAAATTAGAAATAGTAATTATTAAATAAAATTAAGTATTTCTTAATATCCTTTTCCAAATAAATGCTTAAATTGATTGGGAGGAATTCAATTATGTATTTGTGTGTGGGCCCTCTCTCTCATTTATCCATATGGAATTCCCTTATCTGATCTATTTTCACGCAAGCCAACAGAGGAATTGGATGATGCACTATAGAAAGAATCGGCACAGTTCTCTTCAGTGAATTCACAGAAAACACTGTAGAAGAATTCGCTACAGTGAATTCTAGCAGATTTCGACACAGTGAAGGCTGAGGCAAGTAAAAGTTTGGGAAAAATTATAACAATTATCAGTAAAGGAAAAATTCTGAAAAAGTGCAAGATAATTGAAGGAATAGTAATTTTGGAGTAAGAAACAAAAGAAAGTTAAGAGGAATAGGAAGAAGAAGAATGAATATGGAAGAAAGAATGATGTAAGAAATTATAAGGTTTTTTATTATCTTTTACATTTTCTAACGTCAATAAAGTTCTAATGACGATAATTCTAATTGTATTTTAGGATTTATCAGTTATATGCAGAAGAAAGAGTACGAGGTAAATACTTATATTAGTAGAAATTTATTATAGACACTTTAACTGAATGATAAATTGTAGAAGTCATAGAATTGGAGAGGTGATTGTAGATGACTTACAAACATAGATGAGTAAGAAACAGAGAACTGAAAGAGGTAGTTCGTCAAAGAGGTAAGTTTTTCCATTATAAATTACAAAAGTAAATGTTAGAAATTCTTGATACATGCAATATTAATTAATTCATTTAAAAGGTTAATTGTGTTAAGATAATTTCAAATTATGGAGTATGAAAATGCATCTCATATGCATTGCATGAATAAACAAATTCATATCCATATAAAGACTTGCAAATGAAAATCAGATAAAGCATGCTTGTTTAATATAATGAAATTAAGCATGCTTCCAAGTTTTCATGTATGATTAACCACTTGCATAATTTAATTATGTGAGTTTAAATTAAGGTTTACTATATTCATTTAAATATTTTTCTAAATACTAATATTTTGGAAATATGTTGATTTCCTTACTTGTTGTATGCATATTCTTTTTATACAGATATAACTTAAATTTTTATGAAAGTATGCAACAACATAAGTATAGCTTATGCATATGAAAAGTTTAATGAATATCAATTTAAATAAAATTTGGTTATAAATTGATGCACAATTTATCAATATAGGTGGGGCAAAATGATCCTCGTGTAATAAATCACATTATAAGTAGGACAAAATGGATCATAAAGACAAGAGACGGGCATAGCAGTTGGGACAAAAGGGACCCCTAAAGAGGTAAAATGGCCCTCTATGTAATTCAATGGTAATAATGTATGCTTTACTTTGGCTCTATTAAATGTTTTTATGAAAGTGTAGCCAAATCTTTTAAATATTAAAAGTGATATTCATTATAAACTTCAAAGGAAGTAAATGGTAATGTCATTTGGGATGTTATGATATTTTATAAATAATATAAAGTTTAATTTATTTATGTTTTTAATGTTATAAATTTTATAATCATGCAAGTTAATTGCTATTTAAATTTGTATAACTTATTAAGCCTCATAACTCACTAGTGCTCTTTTTACTAGTGAACTTGAATTCAAATTATTAGTTTTATATGTTAATGTTTGTCTATATTTGTGAGTTTATATTTGAGGTATGTAGACAGTTCATTAAATTATTATTTTTTATTTTTTTAGTGGCTCTATACTCAGAAGTGTTTGTTTTGATGTAATTGGATACATATTAGATGCTTCCATTTATGTATGAAAACTAAAATTATTAGATGTTTTATTAAGATGGCTAAAAAACATTATGTTTATGCATGTGATATTCTATGATACTGTTAAGGGGTATTGTGGGATGTTACACCCAAGCACTGGTCAACTCGGCCTATACACTCTCACCAATCTGGATTGGTCGCTCGCCTGACTTCCTAATGTCTGTAAATATATCTCGCATGTGAGTCGACCTGCACTTCTCAAAATTCTTTTTAATTTTATCATTGTGCTCAAGCAAACAATAAAAATATTTCTACATACAAAAATATACAATATAAATATTGCATCGCATCTAAGTTATGTCTGATCAAGTTTGCTCTCCAATATGATAAGGGCTAAAAAATATTTTTTTTGATCTAATTATGGTTGACTCTATACCCTAGCAATTTATAACCAACTATTATTGGAGAATCAACTATCGTGGGCATGCACCTTGCTCTGAGATGAAGCTAGGCAGTTGACAGATTGTCTGGATAAAAAAATTCACCCCATTAATGAACTCATATATCTATTAATATTTTTTATTCTTGCGTTAATTAATTATACACTACCAAAAAATAGGATTTTCGCAGCAAAGTTTTATTCTTGCGTCAAAATTATACATCTAACTTCTTCGATTTCTTATATCCATAATATGAAAAAAATAGCCTACACATAATATGAAGATACTAGGTATTGGAGTAATATCTATTAAAGGAAAATTGATTGAATTCAAACTGATTTATAAATTAGATGGTGATAATTCTCATTTAAATATAATTAGAAGGTCAACAAATTAACAACAACATCAAAGCCTTTATCCAAGTATGTAGGGTCAACTACACGAGTCCTTTTTCTCCATTGTATTTTATTAAGTGTCAAAGTCTCATTTAAATATAATAAAGAAAGGTCATTTCTAATATTTTCTAACCAGTCTTTTTAGGTCTACCTCTACCTTTCTTATCATAAGTCGAATCTAATTCCTCTACTTTCCTAACTGGGTCATCGGGATGTCCCCATTTTATGTGACCAAACCATCTAAGGAGGCTCTCTCACTCTCTCTAATATTATCTTCCATATGAGCTTCTCCAACCTTTTCATATATATGCTCATTTCGTACATTGTCTCTAAGAGTGAAGCCACTCATGAGCATTCTCATCTCTACAAACACTTAACTTAATATTATGCTTCTCTTTTAATGACCAATATTTTACACCATGTTGTAGGTTTCACCATCATCATATAGAATTTTCCCCTAAGTTTGAGGAGAATTTTCTATCACATAATAAGCCCAACGCATTTCTCTACTTTAACCATCCAACTTGAATTCTACTAATACTATTCACATCTATTGTACTATCAACTCCCTCTCTAGTCTTATCAACAAGAAGAATATCATCAATAAAATACATACACTATGGTACAATCTTTTGCAAATGTCTTCTGAGAACATCCCTGACCAAAGTAAAAAAATATGAGTTGACGACAGAAAAACTTATAGTGGTTATGGCAACCGAGGCAGCAAACGACAGTGACAAAGGCAGTGTACAAAGACGATTGACGCGACGCTTGGTGGAAGGCAACTCATGTGATCGGTAGAGAAGTGGGAATGAAATGAATAGCAAGAAGATCATGAACAATGTCGGGAGGGAAAATAGGGCCTTTTTTGGTGGTATTGCTAGTGGATTTTCCATCGAAGATTTCTCCGATGGCATTTTTGCCAAAAAATTTCATCGTGTTTAAGTAAGCTAATGTGTTTTCCGCCGAAAGTTCCACCGATAAATTTCTGGCATATTCTTTGCTGGCAGATACCGCCGACTTAAGAAAATTAGTGGCACTGCTAGCGAGTTTTCCGCTGATAATATTTTGGTTGTTTATCTGCCAGACAAATCGCTGGTAGTTGACCGACGAAATATTCGTTGATTACACTGTCGCTATTACCAATGAATATAATAATGTCGAAAAGTCCACCGATAATGCCTATTTTTCTTGTAGTGAATGAGTCCTTCAAACAATTCTGCTCGACCCAAACAAAAAATGAAATTACAATTTTTGTTTTCATATTTTAAAATTAATCGTAATTGTACTTAAATAAAGAGAAAATTTCAATTTAAATAAATTACTTATAAGTCATTAAATATTTAATCTTCCTAAGACCTAAAAATCATGCAAGTGACTATAAATAGTGAAACGTTAATTAAAAAAAAATAAGCAATTAAAAATTAAAAAATAAAAAAAGTTGTGAAACGTTAATTTATTGGCATACCAATTATAATCACATAAATTCAACAAATTTTTAAGTCTAGGACAACAAAGAGAAAAATTAATTAGTGTTTATAATAATAATAAAAAAAGAAATTAGCTAGCTAGCCAAATGAAGATTAGAGCAGTCAAAACTGCACACAAAAAAAAAAAAAAAAAAAAAAAAAAAAAAAAAAAAAAAAAATCTGATGTAAAATATAAAGACCTAAAAACGTGCTCTAAGTTTTTAGATTTTGGGTAATTAATGTTGTAAATGTTGTATCGGACTACACCAATCTATACACAAATTTAAGGACTTTGAAAGCTCATTTTGATGTATTTTGGATCAAAATAAAATATTCTTACAAAATTATTTTTCAAAAAACTAAACAAGCTAATTGTAACAACATATGAAAAACTTAGTCATCACATATTGATCAAGAAAAAGAGTACGATAGACTTTAAAATTCTTGGATCTGCTTTGAGATTAATGTAATATATAAATAATTTATATTGCATGCATTCATCTCAAAATATATTTAATTTTTTTAAAGCCCATCATAAAAAAAGAATTTCATCAGAATATCCTCACCCTTTTTTTTTTCATGAACAAATCCTAACAATTATCCAAAACCCTATTTATCTTTCCAAGTATTTTACATTTTTGATATGAATAGCATCTACATCACCTTGTATTGACTCTAATAAATTACCATTTTGATGATAATACTTATGCTTTTAATTTAAATATAAAGTGGGTTTTACTTAATTTAGTATGAAACATGTAGAGGTCATGGATAAATTAAGGTAACATCTACTAGGCTATGGATGAGAACAAGAAATAAAGGAAATAAAATGAATAGCTTATATGTGTGTCGAACCAACGAGGAGAGATGAAGGGTCCCATGAAGAGGAGAACAAAGATGAAGACGATCGTTTTTGTCGAATCAGAAATTGCATTAAAATATTTTTTTGTTTGAGTGGAAAGATTTTCATATGAGAAAATCTCCATATCTTGATGAAGCTGTGCTAATTTTCAATGTATGAAGCTCTTTATGTGAAAACTAAAAAAAAGTTTTCAGTTAAATGGAAAGAAGGTGTGCATTGAAACCACATGGAAAAAAAGGAGCAAGGAAAGAAAGCTTATAGGAAGGGCTATCGAAAGGGAGGAGAGACATTAATGCAATGGAAAGAAGACTTCCAATTTTGAACTTTCTTGTCAATAGAAGATTTGAAAGAAAATAATGAATAATAAGCAAAATATGAAAAGCAAACTTGTTTGGTGTTTTTATTTACATAATTTTTGTATTTGCATTAAGTTCACAAGTTTATTGTAAAAAAAATAAAAAATAAAAATAACAATAAATCTCTTAAGCACATATGATTCAAATTCCAAATGATCTGCAATAATATTGAACCAGTGGAATATGAAGGCTTTTTTATAAAACAAAATGCAAGATGGTTCGGAAGAACTAACTAGTGGAGAAATTCCTTCATTGGATCTTCATGATGAATCCTTTTCAATCTGTAAGCCTCCATGTCTTCAGCAGTAACCTACATGTTGCCATTAAGTAAGAATCATGCAAAAGATCAGAAATTTGATTATTCAAGACATGCAACATAGATATGCAACATAGATAAAATTGAGATATGATAATTTTGCTCGCTTATTCTAAAGAATTGAATGCAATGTAGAATTTTTTAAGATTAAATTTTTATGATGGAGGATAGTGATAAGTGATAACTCCAAAGTTTAATTTTAATATTTTATATAAGTATATTAATTTCAAACTATATAAAAAATGATGAATAAAAGTGTGTTGAATCCATTATTGTCTGATTGATGATGTCCCCGTACTTCGTGAGAACTCGCTGACGTCGGCTTGAAGCTGATGCAAAATCGCTCTGTTGAGATGAGAAGGGCCGAGTATCTACAAAGTGTTGTCAGGAGAACGGGCTGGCGTAGAACAAAAAGGTAATATGGTGTCGCCCAATTGAGGCGAGAAGGGGCGAGTAATGTTTTGATGGGGCCTTCAGATCGACTCAATTATGTGAGATGTCTATAGAGATGATATGTGACATTAGTTGCTTGATGTATCTCGCATCAAAGTTTTCATTATAGCAGAAATAAATAAAGATATGTCTAAGGGAGAGAGGAGATTCTGAGGTAGCCTTCGCAATGGGGGGGGGGGGGGGGGGGGAAACTTGCCTGGAGGAGTGGGCTGGGATAACTTCCTGGAAGAGGTGGTCAGTGTTGGTCCACTATGCTCCATTTTTAAGCTCCTTCCTAGCTCTTAAGTCACTACAGTAAAAACTTGTATTTCCAGCAGCCTAAATCTGCCAGAAAATGATAAATTATGCCGAAAATGTTGCATTTTAGGTGGATTGTCGGTGAAAATTGGGTCAACAGTAAAACAAGCATAAAAAATATTGTTTCAACCGAAGTTTTTCGCCGGAGATACTTCCAACGGATTTACTGGCAAACTTTATGCCGAATTATGCAGCCAAATTCGTCATTTGCGAATTGCTCTTCCTGGCGATTTGTCTGACAAAATTTTCGGCGGAACTATACCGCCAGAAATACTTGTAGACAAACCGCCAGGAAGTTTCGTCGGGAACTAACCATCGGACATGTTCGACATTTTATCCACTAGTCTTTTCGATGGATTTTTTTCTGTCAGAAACACAATACCATGTCATCATAGCTTCATTTTTGGCAAATATTCCGCAGGAAATCAGCCGAAAATTTGTACCATAAATAAAAAATAGCCCTCCCTCACATGTTTTCTACAACATAACAATCTTGCATAAATTATATACACATATATATCATATTCACATTCAAACATTGTATATAAATACTAATGCTACATATATGTAATAACAGATTTGATTACAAAAGGATATTGAACTATCACCACACAGTCTAAAAATAAACATGAAGTTCATTGCATAATAAAAAACAGACAATAAAATATACAAATATATAAATAAAATGTCCAATATAGAACTAAAATGTCCAATAATAAGAAAAAAGTATAATTAGAGAATCTGTCTCATCATTCTCCTCCTCTGTTGATGCTGGTTGCTTTCCACTAAATTACTCCCTCAATTTCTTTAACTCATCCAACAACTAAATTTACTGCATCTACATGTTAGTTTGTGATTTTCTAACTTAATCTAGCTCTGCAATAAGGGCAACCACATGTTAACTATACAATGACTCCTTACTGCTTGCTGAGAAGTTGGAGCCACAAGTTGTTTTCCGCTCGTACGTGTAGGCTTGCAAGCCTAAATCATATACCCGTCCTTTCTACATTCCATCTACCGCTTGGGACCAAGTACGATAATCAAAATAATCTATTGATCCCCAAGAAGACTCCTCACCTGCTCTAGCCTGGCTCTCTCAAAGTCTTTTATACTCTTCATATAAAATTTAACATAAGATTAATCAATTTATATATGAAATTAAAATTTTAAACTTTTATACCCATGTAGGCTTTCCTTCCTAGCTCATCAACCCGTTATTGGTCCTCTTGCCGCTTGTGGGTATGACTATATATAACTTAACAATGGTTAGATATCTACCCAACAACTCTCTCTGCAACACACTTACATTAATATTCATAACTAAATAAATTATTAAAATTTTTCACCAAACGTCGCATGTGCTCAGTATGTGGAACTGAGCCCCCAATATAGAAGGAATTATGCATGCCCCCAATATTAGAAGCTTAGCTTTGTCTATTATGGTCCATCCTCTGGGTATAACCTAGGTTGCCCCAAGCATTGGTTAGTTCGGCCCATACACTCTCACCAATCTAGAGGGGTTACTCACCTGACTTCGTAATATTTGTAAATATGTCTCGCATGCAAGTTGACTTGTGTTTCTCAAATTTTTTATTTATTTTATCATTGTGCTCAGGCGACCAATAAAAATATTTTACATACAAAAACATACAATATATAATATGACATTGCATTTAAGCTATATCTGATCAAATTTATTCTTTAATATGATAAGCGATAAAAAATACTATTTTGTCCAATTATGGTTGACTACATACCTTGGCAATTTGCAATAAACTATTAATGGAGAATTAACTATCGTGGGCATGCACCTTACTCTGAGATGAAGCTAAGCAGGTCACATGTTATCTAGATGAAAAAATTCACCTCATTAATGAACTCATCTGTTGATATTTTTTGTTCTTGCGTCAATCAATTATACATTCAACTTCTTTGATTTCTAATATCCATAATATGAAGAATTTAGCCCACACATAATATGGAGATACTAGAGATTGGTGTAGCATATATTTAAGAAAAATATATTAAATTCAAACTGACTTCAACAAGTAAATTATATGGCGATAATTCTCATTTAAATCTAATTAGAAGGTCAACAAATTAACAACAACATCAAAGCTTTTATCCCAGTATGTGGGGTCAGCTACATGAGTCCTTTTTCTCCATTGTGTTATATTAAGTGTCAAATTCTCATTTAAATCTAATAAAGAAATATCATTTCTAATATTTTCTGACCAAGTCTTTTTAGGTATACCTCTACCTTTCTTAATATAAGGCAAATCTAATACTTCTACTTTCCTAACTGGGTCATTGGGAGGTCACCATTTTATGTGACCAAACCATCTTAGGAGACTCTCACTCTCTCTAATATTATCTTCCATAGGAGCTTCTTCAACCTTTTCATGTATATGCTCATTTTATACCTTGTCTCTAAGAGTAAAGCCACTCATGAGCATTCTCATCTCTACAAACACTTAACTTAATGTTATGCTTCTCTTTTAATGACCAACATTTTACACCATAAAGCATTGTAGGTCTCACCACCATCTTATAGAATTTTCCACTAAGTTTGAGGGGAATTTTCTATCACACAATAAGCCCAATGCATTCCTCTATTTTAATCATCCAACTTGAATTCTACTAATAGTATCCACATCTATTTTATTAACAACTCCCTCTCTAGTCTTATCAACAAGAAGAATATCATCAACAAATTACATACACCATAGTACAATCTCTTGCAAATGTCTACCGAGAACATCAATGACCAAAGTAAAAAGAAATGGGTTGACGGCAGAAAAACTTACAGTGGTTTTAGCAACCGAGGCAGTGAACGATGGTGACAAAAGTAGTGTACGAAGGCGATGGAGGCGATGTTCGACGGGAGGCGACTCATGCGATAGGGAGAGAAGCATAAATGAAATGAATAGCAAGACAATTACGAACAATGTTGATAGAGGAAATAGGGCCTTTTTGGATGTTATTATAGGTAGATTTTTTGTTGGAGATGTCTTCGATGGCATTTTTGCTAAAAAATTATATTGGGTTTAAGTAAGCCATTTTGTCTTCCGCCATAAGTTCCTCTGAAATTTTTGGCGCTTTTTTTCTGGCAGGTACCACTAACTTAAGAAAACCAGTGGCATTGCCAGTGATTTTTTGCTAATAAATTTCATTGGGTTTAAGTAGGCCATTTTATTTTAGTTCTATTTGTGTAAAAAATACATGAAATGTGCAAAAAACTCAAGTATGGTACAACACCGTGGCATTGGACACTACACTATTATTGCACCATCATTGACACCTCCAAAATGCCCAATATGGACAAGGAGGCGCCTAGTCTCTATTTAACAATGCCACAACACTGGAGGAGTCAACACTATAAAGCCCAGTATCTATCTTCACAGCATTGGAGGGTGTCAATTTTAGCGCTGCCTAGCCAAGGGGAGTGCCATGTGGATGCCACAACACTCAACCTTCAGCAGCACTGCAGTTATAATCATTTAGGACATAATCTGCCAATGAAGTGACGCGTCTATTCAACAGTGGGTCCACATCAGTAAGCCTCATAGCAGAGGAAATACTATAGAAATGTGTTAGTTCATTTTATGGGCACCGCTATGCAAGTGTCTCGAGCTCCGTAGCGCCAGAATCCTTTTTTTTCTATAAATAATCCATTTGTTATGTTAGTAAGTTAGTTCAGTTACTTAATTAATTTTAGATTTCAATGTGCTTCTCTACAATTAAGGGAATTCATGGAGGACTAGATCCACTTCATAAGAGAATTTAGTCAATGTTCGTTGAATAAATTTTGTTAGTTTAAAAATGAGTATAGAAAATATCATTGAACCAATACCTCTAATGAAAGAAAGAGTATGAGAAAAAAGGAGAAGAATGCCATATCTACTCATTCTACATAGAAAAGGCACTAGAATTTGATAGGGAATTAATACAACTATTCAAGATAGTGAAATGCCTCTAATATAAAAAAAAAGTAGATGAAGAAAAAAAAAATCAAGAGAGATTAGAGTTGAGAAGTTGTGCACTTCTCCTACCCCAAAAGGGGGTATTTATAAGTATAAGTAAGAGGGTAGATGAAAGGATATTCCAAAATTTTTGGTTTTTTTTTTTTTAAATTTTTATTTATTTTTTTAAAATTTTAAAATAAAATAACTTTTTAATTAAATAATTATAATAATAATTTAAAAATTTTCTAAACAAGGAGGTATTATTGTTAGTTCCTACTTCATGATTTTTCTAATAATTAAAAAAAATAGTAAAAGGGGCACTATATGCCCCCATCCACGCCTGGGTGACCCACTAGGCCCACCGGTTCGACCTTCAAGCCTTGTTCGGGCCCGATTTAGGCTTAGACTATTTAATTTGGTCCTTTTTAAGGTTCTCTGAATCATTTTTTGATATTTCAGACTCAGTTTTGACACTTTCAGAACCAAACAAAGACTTTATAATCAATTTACACCAATTCAAATATTTTGGAGCTCAATTTTCCAACACTTTTTGCTTTGATCATTATGTTGACTTCAATAAACATTTAAATTATGATCAGGGAGGTCCTTATTGATATCCGTGAGGTGGTCGCACCACATAAGTGTAATTTTTAGTCACGAGCAACTTAAAAGGTTTGGACACATATTTTTAGACTCTATAAGTTTCAACGTCAGAAAATAAGGTCAACTAACATGTCATAAAAATCATCTTAATCGAGTATGAATCTCAATAAAAATATAAGTTAGAAGCTTCCAAATTTAAATTTTGGACTATCCAAACTTTGATTTCAACAAGTATATAGTCAAATTAAACATCTCAATTATATGAATCCAATGACACCAAATTGAATCCAAGCCGAGTCCAAATGAGCCCAAATCAAAGGACTGAAATATTCTTAGAAGCTTTAAAACTTCAATCGCATGACCAAATGATATTCAAATATAATATGCTTATAGTTGAATTGAGTGGCTTGATGAGGTGAATCCAACAAGCCTACGAGCACTCAATTTTGATATCATTAAGGCTCTTAAATGCCTAATAAATATAACATGATCAAGGAAATTAATATATGATGTCCGATATAACACTCCAAATTTGTCCTATATCTTCTCCATAATTACTGAGCATGTCACTCCTAAAAAATTATAAGTCAACCCCCATTCTTCACATGAAAGTGGGGAGAAAGGGAGAGAAGGAAGAAGAGAAGAACGCAAGGGTTTGAAGAATCCTAGGTCTCTACCACAGCACCACCGCTGATGAATCTGTGCCACCAGGCCACCACTGGTGAGCCTCTTGCTGACCATTATTGTTTGACCTCCATCTAGCAACCAATAACAAGCTGTGAAATCCTTTAAGTAAAAAGAATCTAACCTCTTAAACATTAATGTACATTTTGGTATAATAGTTAGAATTTCATAAAGAAATTCTATAATTAAACATGCTCATCTCAGAGAAATATTAGGATGTGTAACCTCCTAGGAAGTTACACTAGTAGGACAAAACTATGAGGCCCTTAGGCTAAAGTAGATAATATCTCAATAATTAAGAGTTTAGGCAATTACAAATGGTACCATAGCAATATACCAGCTAGAAGATGGAAACTAAGTGTCATAGAAAAATAAAGTGCTACGCCATTGGAGCCATCTCTTGAACCCTATATGGGACAAAGTGCTATGTGGCTTGAGTCGCCATTTTGAACTTGTAAGGGCCACTTCTAGAATCCTATATGCATAGAGGATAATTATGGGATAAACATACTGATGAGGACGTTTGTTACTTAAGTGAGGGGATTGTGAAGCCCCTTAAGTAAAAAAAAAAAAAAAAAGTAAAACTCATGTTAAGGAACCTTTTGCTGTAATATTTGAAAATTCATTAAGAAATTTTGTAGTTAACTCATCCCAGAGAATTATATAGCCGTCCCAAACGCACCCTTATAGGCGGAAATCTATCTATATTCCAATGGCCACTGCCGGGGGCGGCAGCGGCAGTAGCGACGTCTTATACAAAGATCCCCATCAGCCAGTTGAGATAAGGGTTCAAGACCTCCTCTCCCGCATGACGCTTCAGGAGAAGGTAGCTCAGATGGCACAGATCGAGCGGGCCGTCGTCTCCCCTACAGCCCTCACTGAACTTTCCATCGGAAGCGTGCTCAGTTCTGGCGGCAGCGCCCCACAACCTTGCGCATCTGCCCTCCACTGGGCCGACATGGTTGATGCCATGCAGCGCTGCGCTCTCTCATCTCGCCTCGGAATTCCCATCATATACTCCACTGACGCCGTCCACGGTCACAACAATCTCCTCCACGCCACCATCTTTCCCCACAACGTTGGTCTCGGTGCTACCAGAGATGGAGAGCTAGCGCGCCGGATTGGAGTTGCCACCGCACTCGAGGTTCGGGCCACTGGCATTCACTGCACCTTCGCCCCCTGTGTCGCTGTGAGTACTTCATTTTGATATTTTCAGGCTACTTTAATATGTCCGATTTGTGTTGTTGGATCATTGTAGATAAGTTGTTTGATATTTTGTGTCTTATTAATTTTTTATTTTTATTTTTTGTAAAATTTGTGGTGGTGTATGACCACTTGGCTTTTCATAGAAATATAGAATATACCGAACTCAATGTTTACAGCATAGATTTAATTTGACCAACAGAAACAGAGGACAGATTTTTCAGGGCCTAAGTGAACTGATAGAAATAAGCAATCATCTTCATTATGGCATTTTAAGCTAATCTGGATCTATATTAATTTGAATGTCCAAACATTGTATTTATCATAAAAAGGCCTTTTTTTTCTTCAAATATGATGTTGGTGTATATCTCCCACCTTATTTGGTATGAAAATCAAAGTTCTAAAAACTCAATTAGGGTTGCAAATGAACAGATCATTCAACAAGTTACTAGTAACCTGGCTCAATTGCAGCACATTAACGATCGTTTGATTTTTTTTTAATACTAGATTGTTAAACAAACAAGCTTGAACAGTTATTTGTCCAACTCATTTATATTTATGAACAATATCATTTGAAGCTCGTGAACATGCTCGATAATAAGCTTGATAAGAAGTTGATTCATGTCCATTATGGAGATTGTGAACATGCTTGTTTAGAAATTAACTCAATTGATGTTCCATATGTAGCTTGATTAAGTATCCTAATGACTTAGAAAATGATGAACAACTTAATTTGAATGCTTTATTTCTATTATAATTTAATAACATAATTAATCATTAATTAATAAAATTTAAAACTAACGAAACATTAGAAATTTTAGTTTGGAACTAAATATATTTCTTAATATTGGCTTAAATTTTTATTTTATATTTTTTTACA
Organism: Dendrobium catenatum; assembly: GCF_001605985.2. Classification (NCBI taxonomy): domain Eukaryota; kingdom Viridiplantae; phylum Streptophyta; class Magnoliopsida; order Asparagales; family Orchidaceae; genus Dendrobium; species Dendrobium catenatum. Next base: position 94,824 of record NW_021319820.1, on the reverse strand, counting down.
TAATTTTTTTATTATAATAAATGATTTTTATTTTATAAAAACAAAAATTTCATTTTTTGTGTTATACTCTTTCATTAGAATGAATTTGTTCATGAACAAGGGATAATTCATATTTGCTAGATTATTTGTTTAGAGCATACTTGTCAATGGTGAATGGCACACCATGACGCAAAGTTCCCCGTGGAGCCATGGCGCACGACACCAAAAGCAATGAGAAGTTTGTATTCATCTTAATATTTGTCAAATTTGTTTTTCATTTTTTGGCCATCTCTACAATGAAATTATCACTTGAAATTGTACCCTCATCCAACACTTTTTTTATGGTACAAATTTGTGAAAGAAATAAATTTGTAGTTAGGTATTTTGTTCCTGAAATGATATTGGTTGCTTCATTAAAGAACCCAAAATATCACCAATGTTTTTTATTTTTCCCTACTTTTCCACCGATGGATAATTAACATATGCCACTTCTTTTTCACTATATGAAAAAAAAAACTTAGCTAATAAAGGAGACACATCTAAGTCTACCTTAGCTAATAAAAGACTTTTTGCCCTATTGATTATACCGTATTAGTTCATTACTCAAAGATTTAGAACTATTGGGGAACATACAGACTCTGGTCATGACTGTAATTTAGTTATGTCATTTTGCGGCAGAACCACCCAATCAAAGGGCCCTGATCATAACATTTTATATGTGGTGTCATTTGACGGTGAAACCACCGGTTAGATAACATGTACCACGTCCTTATTGGTAAGAGATAGTTTGAAAATAAATCCTAGTAATATTCTCGACTGAACATTAGTTGTTTGTGAGTTGAAGCGATTCTTTGACCCCGGATAATTAACTTTGAGATTTTGTGGCATTTCTTTAAAATTTTTATGGACCACTTCGGTTGAGATTTGTATTCAACATGACCATTATCGGGTTTACTTATTGTCACTTTAAATATTTATATTTTATGAGTATGGGAGGCATTTTAAAAGTTTGGGTTCCCCTTTGGTTGAGATTTTTTATCAACATGGCCATCATTAAGAATTTTTAAATAAGTCGTGTATCTATCATTTGAACTATGCCAACTCTAATCGCCTGTTGGCAGAAGATTGAGTTCAATTACTGATGTTGTGAGTTATCATATGGACATTGAGAATCAAAAGTTTTATACTTTTAGTTATGAACCTTTCTTATAAGTTATAATAGACCTTGAAGGCCTAATATGAACATATAAAATCAAATACTATGCTTGGCGCTACGACCATGTATTTATTCAGTAGTTCAATTTGTGTCAACTGCAATCCATTCAAAGAGGAGGATTGGATTTGACCTCATGTTCACTTTTGACCCGCGTAGCATCCTCCGATATTACGTGTATATATACGTCACGCTCGTCGGGGCCAATATGGGTATTTAATTTCATGTATATTTCTATGCTTTTTGCATGATATATTTATGTAATGCAATGAGTATATACGACATATCTTCATGTTCACACAAACACTTATACTTTCATTCGCATGCTAATATACTCGCATATGTACTTGTATATTTGCTTGTATGCATGCATTTTGGCATATTCATTTGCACACTAGCACTATCTAATCGCGCTTGCATGATATGTTGATTTGCTTCGTAGTGGCTTAATACTTTAACATACCGTATGATGTATTTGCATATGTATGCATAATGCATCCATGTATTTCCTATTTTTTTATAATGCATTTTCATGATGATTCAATATTCTCGTCCAGTGTATGTGTGTTTGCATGTTGGCAGTACGCTGTTGCTGCACAGTACATTTTACATGTTGGCTAGTGTGCTCGCATAATGCATTTTGCATGTTGGACAGTGTGTTTGCATGATGCATTTTACATGTTGGATTGTGTGCTTGCATAATGCATTTTGTATGTTGCAACATGTATATGCTTAATATGATTGCATGTTAATGTAACGCGCCGCTACAGCGTGGCATATTTTTGCATGTTGACTGATATGTTTGCATAATGGCGCCCTGCATATTGTAATGTGTGTGTGCACTTTACATGCCTTCCAAAACATTTGTAAAATGCATATGTATATTCTGAATGCATTGGTACACATTTCAATGCATAATGGAGGTGTTCTTGAAATATTCTAATATGATTGATTGTGCAAGTGATTATCATTTGAAAAATGCATAAGTTTCCATTTGAGGGCCTGTAAATTCCTTCTATCCGCTTGTACGAATGTTTTATATATAGTGACATTGTTTAGCTCATTTCATCTTTTGCATGTTATTAGTGTATTTCTGCTCGCAAATGCATTATACGATGCATCAGGAGTCCTCAACCTTTCATTTGTAAATAAGCTAATATATTAAGCATGAAGACCTGGCATTAGCAGTTTCCTGTTTCTATCTATTAGCAATTTGCAATCTTCACTACATATTTCCTGTTTCTGCTTGTAGGTGAGTCATGGCGCTGCGCTATAGGTCTCTCATTGCTTCTTGCAGGCAAGCTGTCATGCGGTACCAAACTCTGTTAACATAGCTTGTGGGCAAGCTGTAGTCATTCAAAAGCTACTGGTTATCATATGTAGGTGAATTGCGCTCAATGTACTGTCCTTCAACATTGCTTGTGGAGGAAGCTATCGTGCACATATCATATTCTCCATCACAAACCTACCACCTTAGCTCGTAGACAAATTGTTGTGCGCATAACGAGCCTCCCACAGTTGTCTACATGTGCTCTTATTCATCACAAATTTGTTGCTTTTGATGGTAGATAGTATGTCGTGTTCATTACAATCCCCTTTTTTATGCTTGTAGGGGATCCGTTACATTGGTTGCACGCTACTTATTATTACTTGTGGGTAGATTGTTGTGCAATGCTGATTTCATTAACACTATTTATGGGTAAGTAGTAGACTTTAAAGTCGTTTGCTATTGTATGCATTGCAAGCCTTCTGCTATTACTTATGGGGCATATGCATTAAATGCAAATCTTTTAGTGTCGTTTATTAGTGTGATTGTTATACGTGTTACAAGCTCATATGCTCTGCCATAGTCCTACTTTAACTCATATGTAAGTTGTGTGCATGACAAGTCTTCTACAGTGGCTCGTAGGAACTCATATTTATTGCAAGTTCTTGGTGCTCGTCTGCAAATAATATGTTGTTTGTGTATCTATGTTCACAAGAGATCCATTATCCTTGTAGCATATCTACTATCGTTGCTTGCATGAAGATTAATGTGTTCATGTTGATTGCCGGATGAGCTGCATTTATCACTAATTTCTCTATGCGTGTCCGTTGGCAACTTACTACATTTGTTACATATTGACTTTCATTGTTCATAGCGGAGTGCCGCATTTATTTTCAAGCTAGCTGACATTGATCGTAGGGAGACTATTACATTCACAACTTATCTACTGTTGTCGCTCACAAGTAGATTAGTGCAATTGTCTACCAGTTAACTGTTGTTGATTGCAAGTGGGTTATTTTTTCATCATAACCCCCCTTCCCTTTGTTTTTAATCATGCTGCATTCCTCATATATGATCATAGGTAAATCGTCGTAGGGATTGCATGTCTCTTATTACCGCTGTTTGAAGGAAATTAATGCATTCATTTCACAAACTAGCTGATATTGACCCATCTTATTCGTAGGATGATCGATAGGAGCATCAATTTCTATTGTTCAAAGGTAAGTTAAGGTATCCATTAAAGGTCTCCTATCATTGTTTGTAGCTAGGTAATTATATCCCCTACAATTCCATTGTTCATCACTTGTCCTTACTTTTACATTTGTATATAATTATTATTATCTTGCAAGTTACCGTTTCATTTCGAGCATTAGGTCCGGTTTTCTGTGAGTTTGATTGCAAGTTTGGTTCTGTAATATCAAAAATCTGCTCCAGGATCGTCCAGGACGATCAGTTGAGAATCTGCTCCAGAATGTGCCCAGATTTGCTCCAGGTGATTTTTTCCAAAGCCAGATCCTGGATAAAAGGTTCCGTGTCGCGGCCCGGTGCGAGCGGGGTCCGTCCCGGATCGGGTCGGGTCGTGACAGGTTCCTTGTGATTTGCTTATGTCTGATTCCCCGTCAGTTTGAATTTCGGTAGCCTCCCGATGTCTCTCCGTTTAGAATTTTTTTTTAGATTCTAGACCTGCCCAACACGTTAAGAAAGACGCGTATGATCGGTGTCGGGTGACACCGCGACCGTGATTTTCTGCCCCACTACGTCAAGAAAGGCGTGTATGAGTTGTAAAGGCACCTGTGCAAAAAATTGCAAGTTTTTCCCTGCTGGCCTGAAAGCCTGAAAGTGCAAACGGGTACTTAAGTTTTACCACGTCATGCTCAGAAAAGGGTGCACAAGGTTCACCCGCCTCGTCGCAAGCGTTGCACCGAACTTCCTTCCATCACGCTAAGTAAAACGTGCATAGGTGGTTTGCTCATTGCGTCGTGAGCACAAAAAAAATATAATTTTGGGACTTTTTGGGTTTAAAGAACTTTATATCTTGTACAAGAGACGACGATGATGGTTTCGAGGTGATGACTGTGATGTAGAGGGCACGAGTATCAAGGCACAAATCTCTCTTTTTTATTTTTTTCTTTTTTATTTTCTTCTCTCTTTTTCTTCTTTTTTTGTCTCTTTTTTATAATAATAATAATAATAATAATAATGATAAGAGGAGGAGAGGTGGCTGTAAGATTTAGGCTGATTTTAGTGGCCTGATTGATGTGAAACATACAAATGAACAAGAATTGCTTTTGAAAATTAATAATAAATTGAACATTAACTTTGCTAATTAAAAACTTATATTTCACCGAGTCGAATTCTTAGAAATTTCCATTCGAATATTAAGTAATAGCAAGCGATTACAAAGAGAATAACAAGACAATTGCAAATAACAACAAAAACAATATAGTAAGGCTAATAGCAATGAAACAAAAATCCATGGCATAACATCAAAGAAGTGTTCACCATGAGTTCTTTCACACTCACTCTTGAAATTGGGGTTTAGCGGAGAAACGGTAGAAGCAACCCTAGTGATGCTACCACAAGAAATGTGGGGCGTAAGGCCTTGTCTGCCGGAGAAGTTGCCAGAGGAGGAGTTGTTGATCGGCCGACGATTTGCCAATGTCCCTTGGGTGGTTGCTGGTCAATCGTATCGGCGAGATGATAAAGTATGCGGTCGACATAGCTTTCCACTGTATCCTCGTAGTCCCAATCCGGATCAAAGAAAGGAGAGAGCAAGATGTCAATTTCTCCTTGAGCGTTGTAGATGAATCCATGGTCGACCTCAGGGTCGGCCATACACCAATGGTAAAAGGGAGAAAGGAGCTTGTCTTCTTTTCTTGGCTTCAAAAGTCATGAGAGGTTTAGGGTTTCCAAGAGAGTTGAGGCAAGTGGAAGGGGCGGCCAAGGAGAGAGAGAGAGGGGGGGGGGGGAGCGGCTTGGGTTATGAGGCATTTAGGTTTAGGGTAAGAGGTTTTAATAAATCTAAAATGAATTTCAGATTTAAGTAAATTTGGAGGGAATTGGAATTGGAATTGGAATTGGGGAGTACGAATGTCATCTCAAGCATGAAATGGCTACAAACCTTGGGAGAGACTAAGTTGAATTAAAGAGCACTGAGAATGGAATTGGTGGTGGGGGGAAGGAGAATGGTGATACAGATAGATGCCGGGTTGTTTAGAGCGAGATTGTCTCTCAAGTCCATGATCATAACCATACAGAAGGTTGGAGGTGGATATTTGGTAGAACTGCAACGATTGGAGAAGGTCAGTGTGGGGGAAGAGGGGACATTCCTCTTGTAGTGCAACCGGTCATACAACAGTTCAGTGAGGTGTTCCAGCCACCTCAAGGGTTACCACCACTCAGAGAACAAGAGCATACAATTCTTTTAAAGGAGGGAGTGTCATCGATTAGTGTACGACCCTACCGCTAACCCCATATTCAAAAGGATGAAATTAAGAAGCTGATTAGGGAGATGTTGGAGGTTGGGATCATCAGACCAAGTGTAAGTCCTTTCTCTAGCCCGATGTTACTTGTCAAAAAGAACGATGGGAGCTGGAGGTTTTGTGTGGATTACAGGACATTAAATAAGGAGACTGTGCCAGATAAATTTCCCATTTCGGTGATTGATGAGCTTTTGGATGAACTGTATGGAACAATGATGTTCTCCAAAATGGATTTGAAGTCGGGATACCATCAGATTCGGATGAGGGAGGAAGACATATCAAAGATAGCGTTCCGGACACACGAGGGGCATTATGAGTTTCTGTTTATGCCATTTGGGCTGACCAACGCCCCTGCTACTTTCTAGTCATTGATGAATAAGGTGTTCAGACAGTATCTTTAGAAGTTTGTGTTGATGTTCTTTAATGACATCTTGGTGTACAATAGAACTGAGTAGGAGCATTTGAAGCATTTAAAGTTGGTATTGGGTGTTCTACAGGAGCATTAGCTGAGGGCCAATCTGAAGAAGTGTTGTTTTGCCCAAACCAGTGTGGAGTACTTGGGTCATATCGTGTCCAAGGAAGGGGTGGCGGCTGATCAGTCAAAGGTGAAGGCTATATTGAGATGACCCTTACCTAAGAGTTTGAAGGAGTTGAGAGGATTCTTAGGGCTGACAGGATACTACAATAGATTCGTTAAGGGGTACAATACTATAGCATGACCACTGATAGAGCAATTGAAGAAAGATGGATTCCTATGTGGAGAGACAGCCACAAGAGCATTTGAGAAACTAAAGAAGTCTATGACCATAATACTCATCTTAGCTCTACCAGACTTTACTCAAGCCTTCATAGTGCAGACAGACGCTTCAGGATATGGATTGGGGGCAGTGCTCATGCAGGATAGGCGATTCATTGCCTACTTCAGTCAAGTGTTGGCAGCCAAAGCCAGGCTGAAATCTGTCTATGAGAGGGAGTTAATGGCTATCATTTTAGCCATTCAGAAGTGGCGATCCTACCTGTTAGGTAGGCATTTCATTGTCAGAACAGATCAGAGGAGCCTGAAATACTTGTTGGAACAGCAGATGGTGACTGAAGAGCATCAGAGATGGCTGTCAAAGTTGTTGGGGTATGATTTTGAAATCCAGTACAGACCATGAGGGGAGAACAAGGCGGCAGATGCGTTGTCCAGATGTATGGGAGAGCTACAGACAGTGACAGTGTCTGTTCCTTTGATGCTGGATTAGGAGGCCATTAAGGAGGAGAGATCTAGGGATGAGGAGGGGAAGATCAAGATGACATTATTGAGGGAAGGTGGTAGCCACCCAGGGTACTCAGTAGAGAGAGACTGACTGATGTATCAAGGGAGGTTCGTGATGCCCAAAACCTCCATCCACATCCCAAACTTACTCCAGGAATTTCATGGAAGTGAGGTTGGGGGCCATTCAGGGTGCAAAAGACCTACAGTAGATTAGCGGCCGAGCTTTACTGGAAGGGAATGTATAGAGGTGGCAAGGTGTAAGATCTGTCAGAGGAACAAATACCTGGCTATATCACCAAGGGGACTACTACAGCCATTGGCGTTACCAGGACGGGTATGGGAGGAGATATCCATGGACTTCATAGATGGTTTGCCCCGTTCAGAAGGCTTCACAGTGATTCTGGTGGTGGTGGATAGATTGAGCAAGTACGCTCATTTTATTCCCCTCTGACATCCTTACACCGCGGTGATAATGGCTTCAGCTTTCATCAGAGAGGTGGTCAGATTGAATGAGGTACCAGAGGCAATCGTTTTAGATAGAGATAAGGTGTTCCTCAGTTATTTTTGGAGGAAATTGTTCAGGTTGCAGGGGACAGTCCTGAAGAGGAGCACCGCTTATCACCCGCAGATAAATGGCCAAATGGAAGTAGTCAATAGAAGCTTGGAGACCTACTTGAGATGCTTTGTGTCGGAGACACCCAAGCTGTGGGCCAAGTGGCTATCATGGGCGGAGTACTGGTACAACATCTCGTTTCACTTGGCTTCATAGATGACTCCATTCAAGGTGCTGTACGGAAGGGACTCTCTTCACTTGGTGCACTTTGGGAGTAGCAGTACTCCAGTTTCTTCAGTGGAGGAGTACTTGGAGGAGAGAGATCGAGTGTTTGAGGAATTAAAGTAGCATCTACTGAGAGCTTAACAAATTATGAAAAAACAAGCTGATGGGCATAGGAAGGACATCCACGCACAAAGCATTCCCGATTCTAGCTTGCTCCCGTCAGATCCCGATCCTAGCCGTCTATGTGAAGCCCTGGCCTGAAGCTCGAACTCCCGTGTGCAATCCCTGCTTGTGCGCGAGGACTCGCTCCTGCTCTGCTTCAGCCCACATAGTTTAGCCACTCAATCCACACTCTTCTTCGCACGAGACCTGCCGACCGCACCTCCCGAGCTGCCTCCGTCTGCACGTAGGATCAGCAGCCCAGCCTGCTCGTGAAGCCCTACCTTCGTCTACGTCCAATCTCAACACAAGCAAATACCTCGTATTCGCCTCCCTGGCATGAATAAGAACTACACAAGTATCGCCTGCCTGTGACTAGCCTCATGCACAATTCTATGTGCGATTAGTTGTGCGATCTATCCAACTAGTCCGATCACCGTCACCTCTTCCTACTCATCTGCCTCGTTTTGTTTCGCAAGCGAAGCTTGATCTTCTCTATCTTCTTGAAATTGTGAATGAAGAAGGGATAATAATAATAATAATAATAATAATAATAATAATAAAAGAAAAAAAGTAGACGCCGCAATCAACAAATTGGAACCGAAGACTAATTACGGTATTGATTCTTCCCTCGAAGCCCTCGATCGTCAATTTTTATTTGATTGAGCAGACTTGAAAGAGAAAGTGCCCTCCCCAACCTTTCCTCGCCGTGAGGGTGCATTGAAATGCTGCCAAAATTTTCGGGCTTTTTGTTGGAGGACTAGAAGATCTATATCAGGACCCGTTGTTGTCTTGAAGCCCTCGGTTGTCGAATTATATATATATATATATATATATATATATAATTTAAATTTTTATTTAATCAATGAGCTCAACAGTTAATTTAAATCTTTTAATTAATTAACTCCCTAATTAATAAATACAATTATATAATAATAATAATAATAAAGAAAAGAAAATCAATGTTTAAAGTAAACAAACCTAAGTACAACTCACACCAACTAAAATCCAAACTACTAAAACTAGAACACGAAAACAAAATAAGAAAAACTACAAAACTCTCTACACTCAGCTCCAGCTCCTGTCAAGTATAAACTCCTATGCATGCCCCAAAAACCTACAAACAAGTAAATAAAAGTTAACGCAGGGTGATAAACAAAACTAGTATTGTAGGCAAAACTAGTACTGAAACAAAACAAGTAAGAGGAGCTAGTACTGTGAGGCAAAACTATAATATACAATACTAGAAGCCAAGCGCTGATGCAAAGATAGCCATTGCTGTAAACAAAACACTATTACTAGTGCGAGACAGTGAAAAGTACAAAATTAAGTGTCTGCTGCTAAATCCTCGCTAAGTTCGATAGGCAACCGCTAATAGAGGCCGTAAGTCCTGCTTTAATTAGGGTATTAGGAAAAACTTCCTAGGACATATATAATGCCCCTGATAACATACGGGCTATTTTTAATGAAAACAATAAGACACACTTCCAAACATCCAGGCCACTTCTAAGTAATGCAGTAAGATTCACACTTAATTAACACACTAGGAAAACTTCCCAGTGAAGTAAACCCCGGGCTACATTCAATGAAAGCAATATGACCCATTTCCAAATAATACGGGCCACTTCTAAGTGAAGCACTGGGACCCACACTTAATTAACAAGCTACAAAAACTTCCTAGTGAAGTAAACCGCAGGCTACTTTCAATGAAAGCAGGAAGACCCACTTCTAAGTCAAGAAGTAATACCCACACTTAATTAACACGCTACGAAAACTTCTTAGTGAAGTAAACCTCGGGCTACTTTCAATGAAAACAGTAAGATTCACTTCCAAATAACATGGGTTTCTTCCAAACGAAGTAGTAAGACCCACTTTTAACCCAAAGCCCAGGCCACTTCTAAATGTAGAAGTCGTAAAACCTATCCAATTCCAAATTGGGCTACTTCCAAGTGAAAAAGTAAGACCCATTTTTGACCCAAAAACCAAGCCACTTCTAAATGTTGAAGCTGTAAGACCTATCTAAACAACTAGACTGCTTCCAAGCGAAGCAATATAACCAAGCTATTAGAGAAACTACCAAGCAAAGAGCAGAACTCTAAAAGTTAACTTAAACTTAAACATACGAGCAACTTCTAAAGGAATCCGTAAGCCCTGACCTTAAACCCAAACATACAAGCAACTTCCAAAGGAAGCCGTAAGCCCGACTTTAAACCCAAATATATGGGCAACTCCCAAGTATAGCCGTAAGCCTCAATCCAAACCAAACTATTATAACACTAAAACCTACATATAACCACTTCAGTTTACTCAGGATCTTTCAGAGGAGATAATCCATGACAGCTAATCAGATTCTCTGGACACTACAATCAATGATTGTTAGTGTTGGTAGACTGAAACCTATGATATTCACGGGATGATAGAACCATAGGATTTTTTATCGGGTGTACCTTCACCTCCCACAACCAAGATTAAAACACTTGTATATCTAAAAGTTAATTCATCCTTAATTAAGAGTTCTCTTTTACGCGATAGGAGGGATAATTAACTATGAGTGCCTGTGCACAAAGGAAGTAGAAACCCAAAACTAAATAAACCTCAATATACTTATCACGGGAAATCTGGTTAACTAAAAAGTCAATCCACCTCAAGGAAAAATGGAACCTTAAGCCCATAAAGCGGGGTTCGTGCCGTAAGCGCCATCTTTTCCTGAGCGAACAATTGCATGTAGTCATCTTAATAATTTTGGGGCCATTCAACTTCAGATCTGCACTTTAGCAAATACAATTACGTGCTTTCGAGTGTTCATCAGCAAAAGTAACTAAGTACTTAAAACCCTATTTTGGTAGGATAGGATTAGGATACCAAATATTTGAATTAACTAACTTAAATATGACACTACTATGGCTTGGTATGAAGGATGAAAAAAGACTCCCGATGTTGTTTAATTAGCTCACAGACTTGACATTCAAATTTTAATAGAGAGGAGGAATTAATAACAAAGTGATAAGGTCATCAGGACATAGAAAGTTTATCAGAGGCATGATCGTCGATCTACAACCATGATTGCACTGCTCTACTTTTGATTTTCATATTTATTATTGATGTATTAGTTTTGTTTATGAAGTTTTATTATGCTTTTCCACTTTTGCCCTTAAGGGTTTAGACATGTGTAAGCCCTAGGGGCATATTAGTACTTTGTATTTTATAATTCTATGGGCTATTTAAAGCCTCCCCCTCCTTCTTTGAGGGTTAATGAATGATAATTAAAAAAATTCCTGCAACTCTTTGTTTTGAGAGCTTGAGAGCTTTGGAGAGAGCCCTTAGAGAGGGAATCGGATCACCCACCAACCTTAGAAGTGTCCGAGTTCGTGGCTTTCATTTTCTTTCTTCCTTTTCGTTTTGTTTTCTCCCTATCTCTTCCTCCTAGCTGCCGATCCTCCCTAGCAAATCCCCCCTGCCGCCGGCCACCCCATCAAATCAATCCACCTCCCCTTCACACCCTACCAGCGTTCCCTCCCCCACCACCAAACCCACAAACCCAAACCCTAATCCTAGCCTAGCCACCGGCCACCCCATCTCCCTCTTGCCCCCAAAATTCAAATCTTCCCATTACTTCTTTCCTTTTCCCTACAAATCATTTTGGAAAATCTTTCTATTCAATCAACCAATCAAATTTTGAAATTCGAATTATTTCCTAAAATAAAGTTCTATTTTAGGAAACTTTCCCAATCAAATCCAAATCAAATTTGAATTGGATTGGAATTAATTTCCTTTCCCTAATTTGGAGTTCCCAAAGAGGCAAACACTAAAGACCTTTCCCTTATCCCCTCCCCTCCTCTTGAAGCCGTCGGCCCCATGCCTTCTCCCCCATTTATTTTCTATCCAAACCTGGACTCCATTCAAAGGAAGTAGTTCCCTAATTCCCTCTCTTCCCCTCTCCCCTTTCTCCACCCGCCACCCACATCAAACTTGCCTCCAAAACCTGGTCTACTGCTATCCAGAAATTCTGCAAGGGCTGTCAGATTCCAGCCGTCCACCTTGCTGTCCAACTGCTTGGAGTAGTCTCCATACGCTGCCCGAGGTTTTCTGGACATAGAAGGGTGTTGTCCAAAGGTTTCTACAGCCACAAACTGCTATCCAAGCTTGTGGGAAGGTTTAATCTTGGCAAGGGTGAACTCTTTCCTTCTCTCATACCTTCCTCGTTGACCCTTGTGGTTTTGATTGATTCATGTAAAATCTTGCAATGCTCTGCTAAAGCTTAGTGTTTAGTAGAATTGTATGCGGGATCTTTCATAGCATTGCTCTTATTGTTAAATTAGGGATTTCCTATTGAAACTTATCTTGTATGTAACGTTAAGAGTAATTTGTTGTTTTGTGGCTTTTACTTTTTGCAAGTAGCTTGGCCTAAGCTAGTGTTTACCGCTCTTTGTGTTTTAATTCATTATTTGAATCACCATCAAGATTTAATTAATTTTCTTTTAATTATTATGCGTGCAAAATCCTTATATAGATCATAATTTCATATATGTCCTCCATCACAAAGTCATGAAATCTATATCATGGAGGATGGCCTAAATGATGATGACACTGATACAAAATAGCGGTGGAAAATAGGCATGAAGAAAAATCATTCATTGGGTTGAAAAATCCATTACCTTTTTAACACATCCATTAATCTTCTTCCTTATACTGAGATTATGAAAAATAAAATGAGAGGAATAAAATATTTTGTTTTAATTGTGTGGTTTGGTTTAAAAGTGAATGCATTACAAATTGGAAGTAATTTGAGAATACATATAGAACATTAGCCCTTATAGAGAGAGACATGATCTTTCCTAAGCATAGGAGAGGAAGAACCAACAACAACAATGATATGTGGTACAAAAGATATATCAAAATAAGATAACAACGGTTGATTGCTTGACATAGTTGAAAAAATAATTAGAATTTAAATTCCAAGACGTACTAGAAGAAGCTAATGTAGAAACAAAGAAGAAAATAGCCTGACAGGTAGACATAGATGCCTAGGACTGTTGAACAAATTGATCTTAATTCTTCTGAGAAAGAAATATGAATTTTCCCCTGGGGCGCTGCGACATTGAGGTTGGCGGTGCTTTGGCACCAAGCTCTTTGGAAATTTTAAAAATAATTCAGCACGACGGCACTGTGGGATCCCAGGAGCCACGTGGCGAGGCACCAGAACAAGTTGGAATTTTGAAAAATAATTCAGCACAATAGCTCGTGGGATCCCAGAAGGAGCGACATGGCAAGGCACAACAGGGTGCGGTGGCGCTAGGCCAAATTTTAATATTTAAAATATCTAAATCCACTATTTATTTCATTTTCCTTCTAAGGTTGTTGACTAGTGATAGAAAGAGAGAGAGATTTCTAGTGAGAGAAAGCCGGATTTGGGATGCTTAGGATCATTTTTAGCCGACGGCGCAGTTCTTAAAGTTGCTCGAATCAAAGTCAGTGACATTTTTCCTACCTTGGTTTTAAAAAATACGATAAATTTGGGAATTTTCTGATTTAATTTATATTTTCATAGTAAAAAAACAATGCTAACTTTATACCTGCAAACTTTCACCGCATAACTTTCTGTATGCTATATATAAAATGATTATGGACATTTGAGTATTTTTTTCTAGAAATTTTAAATGGGAGATTTTAGAAATTTTGCTATTTTAATTAATTAGAAAATAATGCTGACTCTGAAAAATAATGTTGTAGCATAATTAAAGCTTCAAGATAATACTCTAAATAATCTCTGATAAGTTGGTTATATTTTGAAATAGTGCATTTCTACTCAATAGCATATTTAGCTGCCATCTTTATAGCATTTTGTAAAATTTTGAAACGAGTTCATTTATATTTTAATTGCTGCAATGCAATGAATCATGTGTTTGCTTAATCGAATATTGTGATTCAAAGGAGTTTTTGGGTGGATGAAGTTTAGTTCCGGTGCTAAATACACATTTTGGTGCTTACAGGCATGTTCTTGTGCTATATATGTACATTTTGTTCTCATAATTCTCTGAATTATGTTTGATGAGAGTTATAAGTGTCAGAATTTTATGAATTGTCTGTTGGGAGTTATAAGAGATAAAATCCCATGAATTCTGTTTGTTGGGAGGCATAAGGTTCAGAATTCTCATAATTCTGTCTGAGATGAAGTGTTTGTTTCTTTATTTTTTCAGTACTGTTATTTAAATTGCTGATAACTGCAACTACTATTCTACTCACCACAGTGATTTATTTTATTGCTTTTATCACTCATTTAAATGGTTAAGAATGAATTCATTTGAAACTTTAGATCGATAAATGTGATCTGCTGGTGCTCACAATTATTTAGCCTTTTGTTTTCAAGGTTTGAGAGGGAGAAAGTATTAGTTGAATAGCAGTGTTAGGATCTAATCTGAGTTTGTAGATATTTTCCTTTTTTTTTTAAAAAAAAATTTCGTACAATCATGGCTAGCTTTTATTGCTTTATTCTGTAGCTCAGTCATGTACTATAGTCATATATTCATTTTAATTATAAATGAAATGAGCATTTTGTGGATGAGTTCATTTTCAGCAGATTGGATGTTGTTAGTAGGTTTGCGATATTGTCGTCTTCATATTAAAATTGGATAAAAAATCTGAAAGTTTTCTAAACTTAGATCTTGGGATTTGCCTATTGCAAATCAAGCCTATTGCAAATCAACACGATAGGATCTCTCCAGTTTGTGGGTCTTATTGGGTTGAACACATCTGTGGATCATCATGGTGCACCAAATATGATTTGCTTTTTAGGATGAGTTTGTCTACAAGTAACGGAAGTATAGTAATCATATCCTATTGATAAACGCTATTAATCAAGTTGTTGTGACCATTCAAAGCAAGTGTATAAAAAAGTCAAGACAGGGCAACGTTGTCACTTATAATTTATTTGTTTGTTGATTTTCTACTTTTATTGGACACCAGAGGAAGACATGTGATCCTTCAGTACTGGGATATATTTTTTGATAAACTGTGTCACTCTTTCTTGATTTTACTTTTTCACAACTTGATTATATTTGGCAATTTCTCGCTGGTGTTCTTAGGTCTGCCAAGACCCAAGATGGGGTAGATGCTATGAGAGCTACAGTGAGGATACTAAAATTGTGCGGGACATGACTACAATTGTTTCAGGCTTGCAGGGTTCACCACCAAAAGACCACCTTCCAGGCTATCCCTTTATTGTAGGAAGGTATGGACATGAATATCTCAACTAGTAATATCATTTGATGGTTTTTCGGCATTTGACCTTATTTTTCGGTTCTACCCCATTGAATTATATCTTGTCCACTTTAGTCACCATACCACTCATTCGTACTTGTCATGTAATCATTTTCTTTTTACAAATTTGGCGAAGGAATCTTCATATTGTTATCATTGTGATTATGCTTTCTTATTCTGTTAACTTTTCTAGTATTGTACGCAGTTCATTTGTTAATTAATTAATATTGGTATTTGTCTGCAGCAAGAATGTGATTGCTTGTGCAAAACATTTTGTTGGCGACGGAGGCACTCACAGAGGGATAAATGAAGGCAATACCAACTGTTCATTCGAGGAACTAGAAAAGATTCATATTATGCCGTATCGTGACTGCCTTGATCAGGGGGTTTGTACCATAATGGCATCCTATTCAAGCTGGAATGACAGGGCGCTACACTCTGATCGATACCTCCTAACAGATATACTAAAGGGAAAACTTGGTTTTAAGGTATTTAGGTTTCTTTATTGATCATAATCTGCTGCGTAGTTTCAAGCCTTCTTACTATCTTTGCCATGGCATGTTTTCTGAAATGGAGGCTTGCTATATATTACAACATTTTTCATTTAGCGTGCATGCAGCGTATTAAAGATTTTTATCAGACAAATAATCAGGCTCTATGATGTTGTGGAATGTATTTCAGGGTTTTCTGATATCAGATTGGGAGGGCATCGACAGGCTGACATGGCCACATTGGTCAAATTACCGTTACTGCATTTCAGCGTCAGTCAACGCTGGAATTGACATGGTAATAAACGTTTCCCAAATATCATTTCTTTCATAATATAACTCATCTGAGATCATGTTACTTAGAAAGTGAGAAACTTTACAGATTATGGTGCCTCACAGATATGAAAGGTTTCTAGAAGATATAGTTTATTTGGTCGAGTCAGGGGAGATACCCATGTCTAGGATTGATGATGCTGTGGAGAGGATTCTGAGGGTGAAATTTGTCGCTGGGCTGTTTGAACAGCCTTTCTCAGACCGCTCATTGACAAGTATAGTTCGTTGCAAGGTATGATTGGTGAATTACAATGATAACAAATTATTATGAAGCATAGTAGTAGTGGAGTTCCAGTTTTTAATATCCCACTGATTGATTTTGAGCCAAAACTAAACCTGTATATTGCTTTTTTAGCTTAGGAAAGAGTTACGTTGAGGAACCTCTGTTTAAAAGTAAGAAAATTGTTTTTATACCCTTCTTTGGCACCCTATAAATTTTTAGATGAGAAAGATAAGCAATCGGTTGTAGATGCAGGAAAAGATGGAAAAGATGGGCTTGGGTTCCAAAACTTTTGCTTTCTGGTCCCCTTGCCTCTCCACGGTGATTCAGGGAGAGTTTTAATGAATTAAATTCTAGGAGATGTTTTCAGAAAACAGATTGGTAAGAGATAAGACATTACCCAAATATTTCATTTTCATTTGCATGAACTTTAAGATCCGAGTTTAGGTTTCCTATAGGTGCAAGTCCTTATGGTTAATTACCCCTCCCGATGATGAGAAAATACTTTCGATTAAGACTAGTTGTTGGATACTCATAATATAGTAGCAATAGATTTAGATGTTTGAATTAGAAATTTATCACTGTGCACTTAAACCGGATGATAGGGGAAATAATGATGAACGAGATCAAGATCTCATGGTTTCATCGTCCTGAGTTGTCATGATCTCTAGTCGACTCAAACATGACCTAAGGATCCTTGTCAGCAGCCATGAGTTGTTTCATCTAAAGGTACCTTGTAGATCTGGTGTGAATGTTTGTTTAAGAGATAAACTCAAGTCAACTTTAGCTAACAAAGGATGTTATGTCCTATCAAGTTTACTGTATGATTCAGTACTTAATTTTACTAACCATTGTGGAATATGCGGGCTCAGACTGTAAATGTAATATAATGCAGTTATTGGGCCAAACCACCAATCAGAGGGCTTCGGTCATAATCATTTATCATGTGGAGTTATTGGGCTAAACAACTAGTTATGTAGAGCTATTTGGCCAAAGCACTGATTAGAGGTCTCCGATCATAACCGTTTACTACGTGGAGTTGTATGGCCAAATCACTAGTTTTATAGAGTTGTTGGGTCAAATCACCAGTTAGAGGATACATGCCACAATGTTATTGATAGGAGATTGTTTGAAAATAAATCTTAGTGATATTCTCGATTGAACACTCGCTTTTTATGAGTTGAAGTTATTTTTGAATTCATCACCCTTAATAAAAAGGTTGCGAATGGTGGATATGTATCACCTTAAGATTTAGATGATTAATTTCATTTTAAACATTTGAATTTTGATAGATTTTGAATTTTAAAATTTTTATAGATTTTTGAAAATTGACCCCCCTCTTATTAAGATTCATCATCAACACGGTCATTATCTAGGTGACAAGTGTCATAACCCAACCCGATAAGACTCACAGATGGATCAAATCCTATCGTGTTAGCTTGCAACAGGCTAACCCAAGATCAAAGTTAAACTTTTTAGATTTTTTTCTTTCCATTTTAACTTAAAACAAACAATAGATTATGCTAATATACAAAAATGACTCAACCTTAAAATTCCTTTTAATTTCTCTTCAAAATGTATTTACAACAATTTCAGTATAATGCATGACTACAAACTGAGCTATAGAATAGAACAATTTAACTAACTAGTTATGATTGTATGAAAATTTGAAAGAGAAATACCTATACAAACTCAGACATATCTGATTCCGACTCTGCTACTCAACTGACTCATTCACTTTCTCATACCCTAAAACAAAATGCATTTAAAACTATAAGCCAACACAGTTCAGCAGGCCATACTTGCTTATTTAAATTTTCAAATAATCATTTATTAAACAGTCATATGAGTTTCAAAATAGTTCATAATAATTAATGTATTGAACAAAACACTGCTTGTAGTTATCAAAATGTAAATAGCAATGTAGGAATGTAAATAAACAAGCACTTCATATATCAGAAAATAGACCTTTATGACACCCAATGCCCTAGCATTAGAACATAATGTGCATGCAACACCAGAATGTGTTTTTGACACCAGAATAAAACGTGCATATAATGCCAGAACATAAATTTCTCCAACTACACCAGATCTTCTCAGAGTCACACATTTCAATCAAATAAACATATAATTCATTGCAAAATGAAATGTAAATAAACTCATTTTAGGATTTAACAAAATATCTTAATGGTAGACAACGAAATATGCTACTGAGCAGAAATACACTGTTTTAGAATATAACCAAATTATTATAGATTGTTTAGAATATTATCTTAAAGTTTTAATTATACTATACTATTATTTTTCATATTCACAAACATGTACACGAACCCTCGGGACCCGCTTCAAAATATATGTCAACCTTCATATGCATACAAAATATTCTCAGACACCTATAGATGGGTTCAAATGCAAAATTTTAGTAGATTACCTCAGATTAGACTGGGTCAGAACAGGTGGAACAATGCATGAATCTATAGGCGTTACAATTCTCCCCTTAAAAAAATATCATCCTCAACATTTTTAGAACTCAAAGAGATTAAGATGTAATTGACTCATCTCAGATTCTTTCTCCTAAGTAGCTTCTCTTTCTATTCTGCTCTTCCACTGAATCATAACCATTGGAATATGTATATTCTTTAATCTTCTGACGTTGTATGCTAGAATTTTTTTGGTTCCTCTCTATAGCTCATATTTGGACATACCTCAACTTCTAAAGCTATTCGATTTCAAGAATTAGACACTCATTTCCTCAGAAGCGATATGTGGAGCATAATGTGAATGTCAGACATATGTTTTGACAACTGCAATCTATAACTAGATTTTTCAATCCTTTCAGTTACTTCAAATGATCTAACATAGTTTGAACTCAACTTTCTTTCTTTCCCAAACCTGCCGATGCCTTTCATTGACCTAATTTTCATGTATATGAAGTCTTCCATTTGAAACTCTACTGCTCAGTGTTTGACATCATAATATTATTTCTGTTTGTCCTGCACTACTTTTAGTCTATCTCTGATTAAAAAAACTTTCCAGTAGTTTTGTCAACCAAAATTGATGCTATCAACTTCTTTTCACCTACCACAAACCAGATGACATCATGCTTTTACCTTGACTTGGAAAATCTTATAGCAAAATTCACTGTTATATCTTCCTATTTTCATTCTGGAATGGACAACAATTGCAGAAAATCTCCCGGTCCCTAATGTTCTACTTTCACTAACTGACATGCTTCGTATTTTGAAATAAAGTATATCACATCCTTCTTTAGTTCAAGCCACTAGAATAAACCTTTTGAGATCACTGTATATTTTTCTGCTTTGATGAATAGTGTAGTCCGAATAATGAGCTTCATGTACAATAATTGATTTTAAATCTTCTGAACTCAGAACTTACAATCTATTCTTGCAGAAAATAATGCAAGATACTTGCAGTTCATATTTCTTATCAGATTTGTTCTGACCAATTAACTTCATATACTTTGTATATGACTTTTGAGCTTCCTAAATCCTCTCTTGAAACGATAGTTAATTAATCATCTAAGTCAGAATACTAGAGTCCCAATCAATAGAAGGAATCAATTTTAACTGTAGTTTCTCCATATCTAGAATTAGATATTCATCAAAAGTAAATAAGATACTCGATATCCCATAAGACTTTCTAATCAGAGCATCTGCCATCACATTCGTCTTCCTAGATTGATACTGAATAATCAAATTATAATCTCTAATCAACTCAAGCCATATTCTTTGCCTCAGATTCAAATCATTCTGAGTTACTATATGCTTTAGACTTTCATTATATGTGAAAATCTCACACTTGATTTCATATAGATAGTGCCTCCATATTTTCACACTTTAGTAGAAATATTTTTACTTTGCAGCATGAAAATTTGATTTTTGAGAGTTGATACGTCATGCAAAATTAGCTTGATCAGGCACGAATCTCGAGGCAAAAGCTAGTTGGAAACTTCAAAAATTAATTCCGAGAGCACCCGAACTCCGATTTCAGCAAGCTTATAGTCGAACTGAGCGTCTCGGAAATACGAACCCAACGACACCAAATTCAACCCAATCCGAGCCCAAATGGGTCCAAATCAAGGACCCGAAGCGCTGTTGGAAGGTTCAAACCGCAATTTGAGTTACCAAACGGTCTCCGATTTTAATGAGCTTATACTCGAATCGAACGGCTCGACGAGACGAGTCCAACGAGCCCAAGATCACAGAATTCCGACATCACTAAGGCCTTCAAATGTCCAACGAATGGTGCACGATCGTACGATTCAATATCGGCCGTCCATTCGACCACTCCTTATTCGCCCCTGATCTAACGCCTATTTACGGGTCATGCCACTCCAGAAAATCTATAAATAGAGCCCTCATTTCTCATGAGAGGGGGATCCAAGCAAGAGAAGCAAGAAGAGGAGGAAGAGAAGGAGGAAGCTCCTCCTCGACGGCCGCCGGACCACCGCCGAACCACCGCAGAAGTCCCGCCGGACCCTCGCCGGACCACCACAGGAGACTCCTTGTCTCCTACCGCCTACGGTCCTTCTGACCTCTGTCGCCTACTACGGTCCGTCCGACCTCCATCAACAGACAACGGTCTTTCTGACCCTGGTCTCTTGCCGACTACGGTCCTTTCGACCTCCGTCGCCTACTACGGTCCGTTCGACCTCCATCAACAGACAACGGTCTTTCTGACCCCGGTCTCCTGTCGACTACGGTCCTTCCGACTGAACAAACATGTATATGTAACTCCTAACATGTAATGCAATCTATATGATGTATAGTTCCTACATCAATACAAGGCCTTCTCCAAAGGAAGGGCCTCATTTGTAATCGACTGCAAATACTAGTTGATTCATTCAAATTGGGCCAGGCCCCGTGGTTTTTCCCCCTTTTCAGGGGTTTTCCACGTAAAAACTCTGGTGTCTCTTATGAATGCTACACCCTCTCACTTATCTGCTTGTGTGCTGGATCTTCGTACAATGCTAAGACGTTAAACTAAATATTTTTCTACCGCCGCGAATACTCCAGGACGCAACAAGAGTTAACCCCTCTAATTGAAACTTATCATCAACGACCATCATTGGAAATTTAAACAATTCATATTGCCCGTTAACAAAGAATCGGGTTCAATTATTAATTTTGCAAATTTTATATATGAATGTTCAAAGTGATAGCTTATATTTTTATGATGAATTTTATTTTAAAAAGGCTTTCACGGCCTAATGTGAATTCCAAATTTAATAGCAAGGTGGATTTTATGATCATGAATTCATTTATGTATCCATGTCATGTTGACTTCAGCATTTCACAAAGGATTGGACTTATAATTTTAAATTTATTTTTAACCCGCACAACATTTTGAGACTTTAGATTTATGAATTTGATATAATGATCGGAGCATATGCTAGTAATTAATTTGAAAAAAAAAATTATGATTATAAATTAGTTCGCATTTAAATCCATGTACCCTTCTTAGACTTTCATGTTTGCATGTTTGCATATTTGTTAGAACACATTTGAGGATTTAAATCTCTTTTTAAATGACGTGCGCTTTTACGATGGATTTGCACTTACCCATATTTTGGTGCATTTGCACGATCACAAACATGCTTAATGTAGTGGCGCTTTTTTCGATGCACTGATGCGATACAGATGCATGCATTTGCATGGTGTTTTCACGCACCTTTTTTTTGGGAATATTTTAAAATTTTTTTTGGGAATATGTTTTAAATTTCGTTAGATTTTTGCTCATTTAAATTTCTCACTTTTAAATGAAAAAGCGCCTTTCGGAGCCACTGCACACTTTTTGAGACAATCGTGTGCTTTTCATAGTGTTACATTTCGTTAGATTTTTGCTCATTTATCAAGATAGTGACACACTTCTCGAAGTGATATCATGCTTCTTAGGCTTATTACACACTTCCTGAGGTTATTGTATGCTTCTCAATGAAGTAACACATTTCTTGAGGCTATTGGATGCTTCCGAATACTGTTGCATAGTTCTCGAGGCGTTAACATGCTTCTTTAGGCGGTGTGCTTAAGTTTAAATTTTTTTGTTTTAATGCATGCGGGGGATTTTTTTTTTAATATTCAAATTTAGTTATTTATATGAGTATTTGCTATTAGAATATGTGCAAAATTTCATTGAGATCCATAGTGCATTTTGCATGTGTGTGTTGCGGATCTTGTGGAGGGTTGCGTTAGGTAGTCGACAGCCAGCATAAAACTTGTCGAATAATCATGACATGAATCCTTTGAAAAACAGGATTCTTTTAATCGACCCCATGTAGTGGGACAAAGGCTTGTTGTTGTTGTTATGTTGCGGATCTGGTGGCATTGATTGAAGGCGGATATAGATCTTTTATATTTTTTTATTTTTGCAAAATTCTAATTTTTTATACATAATAGAACTTCTAAGCTTAGTTGACACTAAAATATTGTTATTGCTCATTGGAGAGCTACATTGTTCGCTACAAGTCTCCTGTTCATGCCCCTAGGCGAATCGTCAAGCTTATTATAAGTCCCCTGTTAGTCTTAATTTTCAAAATTTTCTTTAGTTGTAATTTTATTTTACATATTTATTTAGGTCTAGTTCCCTATAAGTTCTGCTCTGTGATACACTGGGAGAGGGCCCACAACCAAGAATGGGGAATTGTTTAGGAAGGTTCCTAATCAAGAGGGAGTTATTTAGGAAAGTTCCTAATTAAGGAAAATTATTTAGGAATGTTCCTAATCAAGGGGAGAGCTGTTTAGGCAAGTTTTCTAATTGTGTTTATGTTATTTAGAAAGTGTTTAATTGTTTAGGGAGATTTCCTAAAATATATTTAATTGTTTAGGAAAGTTTCTAAAATCATGTTTAATTGTTTAGGAAGATTTCCTAAATTATATTTATGTTGATTAGAAAGATTCTATTTATTTAGAAAAGTTTCCTAAATTATATTTATGCTTATTAGGAAGGTTTTAATTGTGTTATTGTGTTTTAGGACTATTTAATGGAGAGTTTGTCTATGGTTTAGGGAGGATATTGTTGAGTTTATTTTTCCCAGTATTTGTCGTGAGTCCTTAGCGGCGTCTAGGGTTTGTAGAACAGCTGATCTAAATCTCGAATAGTAGATCAATTGTATCTGTCATTATTTGTTGAAGAGAAATAAGAAAATCAGCCCTATCTTTGTGTTTTATTTGTTGTTTTTACTTCCAAAGCGTATCAAATTGGCATAAGAGCACTTTTTTGGGACCTATGATAGCAAAGAAGGTGGAGGCGTTGGAAAGTAAAATGGAGCAAATCAAATTTAACGTGGAGAAGAGATTTTCATCCATGGAAGGAATGTTTTCATCCATGGAAGGAGAAGGCTTTCTAACCTGGAAGACATGATGAGGAACTTTATCGAGATGCAATTGAAGGCTTCGTCAGTTACTCCTAGGGTTGAACCAAAGGGAAAGGAAATTCTGGAGGAGATGATGAGGAAGCTCTTGGAGATGCAGTCAAAAACTCCACCGGTGATTCCGATGGCTAACCCTAACCAAGATTTGACTGGGATTCCCTTCGTCAAATCAAAAGGAAAAGAGATCAGATAGGAGTTTGACGAGGGAGAGTTTTTCATCAAGAGTCACCTCCTGGGGCTCTGATAAGGAGGCGAATCAGGGTTTTTGGATGAGGGGACATTAAGGAGAGAATTTTTTTTGGTGTAGGTGGTAGGATGGCAGCGGAAGCATTTCGAGTAAGGGTAGTGGGCAATTGGAGAAAGAGGGGGTCAAGAGCCACCTCCTAGGGCTCTGATAAGGGGAAACATAGGGTTTTCGGATGGGGGGACACCAGGAAGGGAGTTTCGTGGTGAAGGTGGTGGGGTTGCCGACCACTATGGGAGGTCATTTGGGCAAGGGTAGTGGACAACTAGAGGAGGGGGATGGGTTGAACCTTGGGGATTGGCACAACCAAGAATATGGAGTTGTTTAAAAAAGTTCCTAATTAAGAGAAATTATTTATGAAGGTTGCTAATCAAGGGGGGAGTTGCTTAGGAAAGTTTCCTAATTGTGTTTATGCTATTTAGGAAGTATTTAATTATATAGAAATATTTCCTAAAATATGTTTAATTATTTAGGAAAGTTTTAGGAAGGTTTTTTAAATCATGTTTAATTATTTATGAAGGTTTCCTAAATTATGTTTATATTGATTAGAAATGTTCTTTTTATTTAGAAAGGTTTCCTAAATTATATTTATGCTTATTAGAAAAGTTTTAATTGTGTTATTGCATTCTAGGACTATTTAAAGGGGGAGTTTGTCTATGGTTTAGGGAGGATATTGTTGAGTTTATTTTTCCTAGTGTTTGTTGTGAGTTATTAGCGGTGTCTAGGGTTTGTGGGAGAGTTGATATACCTCTCGAATAGTTGATCAATTGTATCTATCATTATTTGTTGAAGAGAAATAAAAAAATTAGCCCTATCTTTCTGTTCCTATGTTATTCTTCTATTTTATTTGTTGTTTTTACTTCCAAGGCGTATCACTTTGTTTGAATTTCAGTAGCCTTTGATGTCTTTCCCACATAGGAGGCATCATAGGGCGGTGCTATGCTTGCCCACCAAGCTAAGAAAAGTGTATATAGTGGGTATTATGTGACACCACGATCAGGGCCTTCACTCCCACCGCGTTATGAAAATTGCATGAGTCTATATGTTTCTGCTTGAAAATGTTTAAATTTATTATTTCTTTATCATTTTAGTTTAATTTTAAGTGTAGTATCTCACTAGAAAATTTGGAAGTCTCTCGGTTTCCTCCTCACATAGGGCCATCACTGGGAGTGTGTTGACCCCTATATACCAAACCACATGCATGGAGAGCAAAATCGGCGAATAAAGCAATGCACACGTTGACACAACACATTACTTGAGGGTCCAGATGACCTCTGATTGCCAAACGGGCTGCATCGTTGGAATCAGAACGTCAAATTCGCTTAAGTCGAGACCCCTCGCGGTCAAACCGGACAAGATCAGTCCAAAGGGACGACTGACACCAGGAATTGATACGCGACATCACCCAAACAACGTCCTCATAGAACCGACTTTGCTAATGCGTCTAGAACATCGTCGACATTCAAAATATACATCTTATTTGATCAATCAAGATCGTTCGAGGCGGTGGCACGAACCTCGAGGCAATGACATACAAATCAAACTACTTAGCACTCGACGTATGTCACGACCCGGCCCGGATGCTCGATCTAACGAGGCGGATATGAAAAGTCGGACAATAAAATTCATTAAACATAATACTACATCATTCATGATAAAGAGCCACTAAAAACACAAAATATATTTTACCTGTTGTCATTTGCTCCTCGTCTTCTGTAAACATGTTCTTCTCTTTCTGCCATTTCTTTTCTTAGGAATTACCTGAAACATTTAAACTCGTGGTTTGAGTTTGCTAAGTAAACTCAATGGGAAATTTTTGTAAATTAATCATTAAAATTAATTAATTAAGATATTTTCTATCCTTTCTTAACCGTACTTCTTTCATTTCCTTAACTTATACTTCTCTTGATATTTTCATTTATATCAACTTGAAGTAATTGTTATCTTTAATATTTCATTTGTATTTCCTTTTCCCATATGATTTGCACAGGAGCACCGTCTCAAAGTACCCAAAGGTACTACCTTTTCCATATGATTTCCTTTTCCCATTTCCATAAAAATTTCATTTTCCTTTTTCGTGCACGAGTACGGCGTCCC
>NW_021319820.1:26866-68482 GCF_001605985.2 Dendrobium catenatum | reverse complement strand
AAACTCTCAAAATCCTTCTTCTCGAAATTTCCTTTTTCTTCGCTTCAATCCCTTCCTTATCTTTCAAGAAACATATCATTCACTTTGGATGAAGTAAAGGGAGGAAATTTATACGAGAAATCTGAAAGAAAATCAACAAACCTTTCCCTTAATCTTTATCGTCCGTTTCTCTTGTTCTTCAAATCTCTCCCAAAATAATACTCTAATAACGATAAGAATGAAAAGGAATCATTATTTCCTGTCATTGAAAACAATCGTGTGCTAAATTAGAAAAACGAAACTCACTTTGCTCTCCCGGACGAACGCTCCGTTGCCCGCCCCTCTCTGTTTCGCGCGAACTGTTCTGTTCCACGACCCTTCTGTTCGCGGTATAAAAAGGGTGGGCCGGCCGGTTCAGTTGAATAGGCCGGAAGAACCAGTTGTCACAACGTAGCCCAAATAATGTTGGATTCATCCAGAGCGGTTCCCCCAAGGGACTGTTAAAAAGTTACATGCTAGAAGTGCTGGACCTTTCAAAATAATTTAAAAAATAAATGATAATGCTTATGTGTTAGACCTACCCGAAGGTCTTAACATTAAAGATCTTGTAACCTTTGAGGGACTAGAGTTTAACCCAACAATCCACTAAATAAAAAGCCTTGTGAGACCATACCTGGTGAGAACCCTAGCCTACCCCTACTCCCAAATATCCCTAATTTATCTAGTGCGGAAAAGATCGAAGCAATACTTACTGATGAAATTATTTCCACCAAAGAAGGTGGGCGCCGAAGGTACTTAGTCCAATGGAAAGGAAAATCGAAGACGGAGAATATGTGGATTGATCGTGTTGAGCTTCAGAGATTGGATTCAGACCTTCTAGAGCTGTATGAAGGCACTCTTGATGCCTACTCGATAAGGTCGAGTATTCTCTTACTTGGGGAGAATAATGAGGATATCAGTAGGAGATTCTAGAACGTTTATCAACGGAAGCATCGAAGATCGATGGCTATGATTAAGAGCCTGTATTTTTTATTTATTTCATGTATTAGCTTATTTTATTTTATGATTGGACGATTGTACCCTTGCTTATGTTTTGTTATTAGTTGTAGTCCTAAGGGCATTTCAGTCACTTTTTTTCTTTTCTCTTTGAAGCCTATATATAGCCATTAGTCTTGTATTACGGTTAATGATTGATTATTAAAAAAAAATCTAATTTCTTCTGGAACTTGTCAGTTCTTGAGTGGTGAAGTCCCAAGGTGTGGGCAAAGCAACGCCCACCAGTCGTCGGAAGTATCCCCGGCTCGTGGTTCGATTTCTCCCTTTTCTCTTCTACCGTCGGCCACCATCTTCCCTTCCTAGCCGCCGGCCCCTAAGCCCCATCCACCCCTCTAGCTGTCGGCCCAAGATCACCCTCCCCACCTACCCGCCGGCCAACCCTGAAGCCCCCTCCCTTCTTTAGCCGCCAACCAATCCCTCCACCACCGGCCTCTTCCCCTGCCCCCCCTAGCCGCTAGCCACACCTTTCTTTTGCCCTCTTGATGATAATTTTAACCATCATTAATACCTACTTATTTTAGCCTAAGTAATTTGGAAAATAAACTAACTCAATTTGAATTTCAAATTCTTTCATAAATTAACTAGAGCTAAATTAGGAAAGTTCCTATAATCAAGTCTAATTTAATTTTAAATTAGATTTGATGTCCTTATTTCCTTCCTAAATTAAAACAATGATTTAAGAAGCTTTAAATTCCCCCTCCTTGGCCCCTTCTCCTCTCTCCACTCAATAAATCTCCAATTGAATTTGAAATCCAAATTTCAATATTCCTTTTCCTATTTTACTAAATCTGAAATTAATTTCAGATTTTAAATACCTTTCCCTTTTCCAAACCCTAACCCTAAGTTCTAAAGTAAGTCCATCTCCCATTGGTCGACCCCTTCCCCCTCTTCCTCTCCTTGGATTTTCTCTTTTCATGAGTTATAGAGAAGAAGAAGAAGACAATCTACCCTTCTCGACTCTCTTACTAGTGCATGGCCGATCCTGAAGTAGACCTCGGCTTCGCCTACGATTCTCAAGGGCATATAGATATTCTTCAATCATTGTTCTTCGACCCCGACTGGGAGATAGAAGACACCGTCGAAGATTAGGTTTACCGTATACTGTACCACTTAACTGAAACTATCGATGAACAACTGTCTTCCGGACAGTGGAAAATCGTCGGACATCCAGTCGCGCCTCCTCCGACAACGACCTTTCCGTGGACCAAGACATTTGGTGTCCTATCCCTTTTTGTGGCATTGTTCGGGTAGCTGAAATCCTCTTTCCATTAAGACCTTTCAAAGAGTGAGAGAGGGAAATTCAAGGTAACTTATCTACATGTTACGTGGTGGATTTAAAGTTTACAACATTTAAGTTTATGTTTATGTTTTATTTTATTTTAAGCTCTAGTAATTCTATTGTGTAGCTGATTGCCATAACAAAATTGATATCCTTAAATACTTTAAATCCCATATGGTGAATCATTAGTTTATTGTTGCTTTGCTTAATTCGAGTTTTTCTTTATAAATTTCTCACGCAATTCCTACTTTGTTTCACATCAATATGTCTATCCCCTACAAGAAGAAAGAAATATTGACATTGGAGGGCTTAGAGGATGTTGACTGTTTGCAGCTTCTCAACAACCATGCATTTGCTAATGTGGAGAACCATGGTGATAACAAATTAAAACTCATTGCCAAAGGGATAGTTAAGAAGCTTTTAAAATCTAACCAGAAGGGTTCGACATGCAGTAAAAACAACGATGTGATACATCTAGATACATTCAAGTGAATGTCAACACACAATGTATTATGCCCACTAGACATAATGATCAATATTTAACAAATGGCTGTTAAAGATTAATGCAAAGCTTGATGACCGAAACTCACAATTACAAGCAAAAAATACACTTGCTATTCCAATCATCCCAAGAGATGCAACAATTATTTTAGGAATGAGTGTCTCACATGCTTCCTGAACATTCTGATGTGCATTCAATTGTTGCAATCGTTTGTTCAAGGCAATGGCTACTAACTTTGAAGTACAAGGCATCAGTAAAGACACAGTCATTCAATGTTGAAATGATTTATTCTTTATTTAAGCCAACAACATAAAATGATGATGACGACATAACCAGGAAGTCACTTATTGATTCCTATACAAGCTCTAGGAAGAGAAAGCCAGGTCAAATCATTATTTTCGAGATGAATGGTCGTGCATTTAGCATATCACTTGCGGGCAAAATACAGAAGGGGCTACAACTAATACAATCTCTTATGAGTTACCATAGA
This sequence comes from Dendrobium catenatum, assembly GCF_001605985.2. Lineage (NCBI taxonomy): Eukaryota > Viridiplantae > Streptophyta > Magnoliopsida > Asparagales > Orchidaceae > Dendrobium > Dendrobium catenatum. The sequence goes on along the minus strand of NW_021319820.1, from coordinate 65,176 downwards.
AGACCCGCCAAATATTACAAAAATGCCCCCACACTCGCACTATAATATGTATGCTAAAAACACAGAAATGTATATGCAATTATACACCCGCATAGGCCCTAACGAGCGTAATTTATTCACACACCTTACATCAAGGGATGCTGCGCGGGTCAATAAATAAAGTTAAATTCGAACCTGATCGTCCTATGCGGGTAAATAAGAGTCGATACGGTTCGAACTATCAAACGAACATACGATCGCGATGTTGACTGAGACATTTGTTTTGTACATTCATATTAGGCCTTCAAGGCCTATGAACAGATAAACTCATTAATAAAACCCACAACCGGCTTGAATTTGATCCTCTGTCGACAACAAGTAGAGTTAACAAGATTCAATCAATAAAATACAAATGCCCCATACACCCCGATGATAGCCGTGTTGAACGTAGATATCAACCAGAGGGGTTAATTTCAATATTTCAAAATTATACTCAAATACCCATGAAACTCGAAATTCCAAAAATCATTCAAGTCTAGAATATTTAAAATTGAAATAATTCATTAAATCACTTAAAGTAAAACTTATACATCCTCCGTAACAGTTTGTCGATGTGGAAAAATTTGAAAATCATTTCAACTCGCAAAGAGATAATGTCTAGTCGAGAATATCATTAAGATTCATTCTCAAATAATCTCCTGCTAATAAGGATGTGACACGTGTCTTCTAATTGACGGTTTTGTGTCCAAATGACATCGCAAGTAAATGGTTATGACTGGGATCATCTGAACTTAGTGAGATTCGTTGTCAAATTACACAACTAAATTATGGTCCTAGCCATAGCCCGTATGCTCCCTAGTGACACTAAATCCTCTAGATATGAATCAATAGGATTAGGGCACAAAGCCCTCTGTTAGCAAATGTGGATTTAATTTGTCCCCTTAGGCAAATATTCATCTCAGGTGTACAAGGTACCCTTGGAAGAAGCAACCCATAGCTGCCGATAAGGATCCTTCTATCAAGTTGGGTTGACTACCTCCTCTGACTAAGTAGACCAGTGATAACAATGGCCCGGGATGACGGAATCATGAGATCTTGACTGGATCCATCATCCATTCCCCCAGTATCCTTTTTAAGTGCAAGATGGTGAAATTTCTATTTTAAATATCAAATTCTCAAATTCTGAATGTCCATGCTACTATTATATGCCAGTAACATGTATTCCTACGTATATAATTGATGACTAGCCTTAATCGAAAGTTCTCTCTTGTTATCGAGAGGTGTAATTAACTATAGGGACTTGCACCTATAGGAAGCCATAACTCAGATCATAAATTTCTCGCAAAATGAGGGCAAAATCTCTGAGTGTCTTATCTTCAAACCCAATCTGCCTTCCCAAAATTTATCCCAGAACTTAAAGCATTAAAACTCCCCCAAAAAACATGGAGGCTGGGGCTAAATTTTCGGAGCCCATAGAGTGCTAAGGTCTACCAGTATCACCACATTAAGAAAAATGTGTATGATCAATGTCACTTGACACTGCGGCCAGGATCTTCAATCCCACCGTACTATGAAAATCACAATTTGGTCTTCAGATATATATTTGATGACTCGTAAGCTTTCCCTATTGTACTACAAAAATCCGCAGAGGTACTTAATTTTTTCCTGACATGCTACGAAAAGCGGGTACATGCTTACTCATTGTTTCTAAGCGTCGTGTATGATGTTATGTTGTCGTGCTATGAAAAACGGCTATATGGGGTTCGCTTATCGTGCCACACATGTCTCCTCAGAGATTTTGAGTTGTTTTGTGAGGTTATATCTTAGCATACAAGACGACAACGATGATGTCAAGACGATGATAACGAGAAATGGGGAGGTCTCAAATAACAAATTTTTTCTTTTTTTTTATTTCTGATTCTGTTATATATATATATATATATATATATATAGAGAGAGAGAGAGAGAGAGAGAGTGAGAGAGAGAGCTCTCTATTTAGAGAGAGAGAGAGAGAGAGAGAGAGCTGTTTTTTTTTCTTCACTCTCTGTTTAGAGAGAGAGAGAGAGAGAGGGAGAGAGAGAGAGAGAGAGTGATGTTGAAGTGAAGGTGGCTGTGTAGAGAGAAATTGAAGGAGAGAGGGAATTTCAGAGAGAAAACTCTGTTTAGGGGAGAGAATAGGTCAGTTGTGGTGAGAGCCTGCTGGTGGGTCGTGGGCTTTTGCATGAAGCGGCAAGTGAGGTGGTTGTGAGATGAGCCGGCAGGTCGGCAAGTCAGTGGAGTACAAGCTAGCTGTTCTGGTAGACGAGGAACGTGTGTAGAGAGCAGAGAGACGGGGAGCTTCATGAAAAGTGTGGATATTGGCTGGGTTAGAAGAGGAGGCCGAGATTTACATGCATAACTACTGTGAAAAGGAACAACATACGTTAGGCTTTCGATTGTGGGAACTGGGAATGGAGAGGGCAGCCTGAAGTACGTTCCTGTGTGCTGCTCGGCTTGGAGGTTCGGAGTTCGGGCGACTAGAGACATGTTGGCTAATCAATGATGAGGCGTGGAGGGTTGCTGGTAAGTTTCGAAATAAAAACTCACTTATCCATTTTTTGCTGAACAAATATTTGAACTGGGTATCAAAATAAAGTTCCACCGACTTACAAATGTTTATGCAAAATATAATAGCTCGTAGAAGAACTGGGGTTTCTGTTAGTAATAACTTTACCTTTCATAATGATGCATAAATTTGAACTTGCTTGTTGAAACAAATATATTTCAAAGACCCATGATGCATGCTAACTTTGTAATCATATTGTAACACCCCACTATATCCCTTAACAGTAACATAGAGTGTTACAAAAATGAACATAACATTCATTCACTATACTTTTATCATTTCTCGTCAAATTCATACTTGAATAAAAACATCCAACTAGCTTTTTAATTTATATAATAAATGAAAACATCTCATTAATCCAAATTTCATTACATAAATATTTACAAAGTCACTAAGAAATCCAAAAAAGTACAATATTGAATAATCTACATATCCTCAAATATAGACTTACAAATAATGTTAAACATTAGAACTTAAGGTGAAATAAACTTGAACTTATTTTGCATTAAGTTTTTCCTTTCCTTTCTCTATAACAACCATGGTTTAAAATTGCGCAATATGAGGCTCGCCTTGAGGCCCGCCTTTGCGCAATTCCAGTAAAAAACGCCTCGATGCTTACGCCTCGAGTTTTTGTTATGTGGCTTGCGCCTCAACTTGGTTGAGGCCCGCCTTAAGGCCCGCCTCGCCTCACTGGCATGAGGCTTACGCCTCACGCTATATATATTAAAACTTACGTAAATCTTGAAGTAAATGCCCGAAATTGGACTCTATAGGAAAGGAGGAAGGGGAGAGAGCAGTTCATCATAATGATGATTCAAATGAAGAACCCCTTAGTGATGACAGTGCTGATGATTTATGAGTTCTTATGTGATATATCATTGCTACTTATTTTTAGAAATTGGAATTATATGTTAATGAAAAGAATACTGGGATTTGGGAAAGATAGAATTTTGAGTTGAACTATATTTCATGTTGTCTTATTATTGAGATATTTTGATTTCACTTCATATCTTATGCTTTTTTATGTTTTATATTATTCACTCATTAGTATTTAAAAAATTTATCATTTTATGTTTACGCAATCTTTTGATTTTGAGGCTTACGCCTCAAAACGCCTTGAGGCTTACGCCTCGCCTCACGAATGAAAAACGCCTCAATACCCGAATACGCAATTTTAAACATTGATAACAACAGATAGTATAAAATAACTGGTGAGTTATGGGGCTCAATAAGTTATATAAATTAAATAACAGTTAAATTACATAATTATAAAACTTACAACATCAAAATCATAAATGAATCAAACTTGCCTTTATTTATAAAATAGCATAAAATCATATTTAGAATTAACATTTACTTCCTTTGAAGTGTATACTAAGTATTAATATTAGTCTTCTAAAGATTTAGCTAAGCTTTTATTAGAATGTTCAATGGAACTTAGGTAAATTTGACATTATCGTCATTGAACAACATAGATATCCCTTTTGACTCTTTAAGGGTCCATTTTATCACACATGCTATACATGCATCATATCTCTAGGTCCTTTTGCCCCACCTACAATGCAAGTGTCATACATGAGGACCCTTTTACCCCACCTGCAACTATAAGTTTTATATCATTTTATAGCCAATTTTTATTAAATTAATATTCAATACTTCACATATGCATTATTTATACTTGTATTATACGATTGCAAATTTTCATAACAACATATTTGTTTTAATGTTTGTATCAAGAGAATGAGTATGTACTATGTACAAAATAGTACTTTCAAAATATTCTCAACTGGAAAAATCTTTGAATATTCATATTACACTTTATTCTAAATCTAATTCATTCAAATTTGCAAGTGGTTGCTCATAAATGAATAATTGACTGTTAACATGCATAATATAAAATCATCTACTTTAATTATTATCTTTCTAAAGTATCATTCAAAAGCAGTGTACATGTCTAATGATAATATATACTCTTTACTTAAAAATTTGCATTACTTACCTTCTTGAAGAGCTGACTCCTGATATTTTCTATCTCGTGTCTGTTGACCTCGATTTTGCCCAAACATGGGCATGATAGATTGAGTTGACCAAGTCAACCTTTGACTTGGTCAACCCAAGTCTTAATGGGTCAAAATGGACCCGTTAAGCCCCTTTTGAGTCCAAATCAAATTCAAACTCATTCATGGCTCAAACCCAATACCCATTGGACCTATTTGACTGAGTTGACCAAGTCAATACGTGACTTGGTCAATCCAAGTCATAATGGGTCAAATCAACCCATTAAAATTTATTCAAATCCCTAATTAAGGCCCATTTAATGCTCTAATTTAATTCCCTTTGATTTCAAATGAAACCCACGGCCTAATCTGAAATTTTTCCCTCCTATTTGATCTAGGATCGATCCTAGCCGCTGATTATAGGATTAGGAGCCTTAAATAGCCAAAAATTAGGTTTTGGAAAGGATCTTTTGCTCTTGCTGAATGGAGAGACCACCTCAGGCCTCGAAATTTTGTGAGAGCACTCCCACGACTCCCTCCACTTTTTCAAACCAAATCCCGACGCTTAGACACCGCCGGCGGTGATCTTCCGGCGAACCCGAGACGAAATCCCTTCCAAGGCTTCGTCCCGTCGATCGAGCGTGCGTTGGATCTCGACTTCAACAGAGGAATTGTTCTAGAGGAGCCCACGAGTCCAACAAGACCAAGATCTTTCGAATCCACCGTGTGGATTAGGTAAAAACTCAAACCCTAGATATAACACTTAGATCTAAATAACTCTTCATACACTGCATATTAAATCTCACAAAATACCCCCCACGAATGCTCTTCACTAGTAGAATTCAGATCTAAAGTTTCATGGCGTTTGGTTCAGCCGTTTGAGATAACGAAGCGAAAATCTCCCTAAGCCCTCGGTCCGGCCGGCTGCATGCGCAGGATAGAGCTGGACCGTCGGATCTCTGATCAACGAGTCTGGTTCGGTCGAACAGCAGATCCGTCCGACCGTTTGAACGATCCCGCGGATCGTTTAGTGGCACGGCTCGATCTGAGCCGTCCGCTTCTTAGGGCGGGTGATCCGACGGCGGTCGGTGCAAGCCGACGTGGCTAAGTGGATCGGCGGGCCCGTCGGTTGATTGCCGTAATCATTGCGGTAATCATTGCCGGCGGCGCAATCATCGCGCCGCCAGGCAATGATTGGTCGCGGTTGTTGGGACGAACCAGAGGCCGCCACTTATCACGCCCGGAGCCGCCGCCGCCTTTTTTTATATTATTTAAAGTATTTTTAAATGTATTTTAAGCTATTTTCACTTAAAAAATCCCAGAAAATTCGTTTTTTGTCCGATTTTGACGTATAATACCTCGTTGGATTTGTATCGTCGTCCTCTACATGATAAAATTTTTTTTTTATAAAAATGACCTGTAGGTTTTAAATTATTTAAAAAAAAACAGCAAAAAACCTTATTATTATTATTATTATTATTTAAACTATTATTTTAATATAATTATTACTATATTATTATTTAATTATGAGTATTTGTTATAATTACTATTATTTTTAAGTATTAGATTACTGATTATTTATTATTATTATTACTATTATTATTATTTTATTAGTATATTTAACTATTTTCACTATTTTTCATGTTTCCGTTTGTACCCCTATGAGGGATGTTTCACTTATTGTAGCCCAAGGGCATTTGTGACTTTATGCTTTTATTTTTCTGTAAGCCTATATATAAAGGCTTGTATCATTGTATTGGATTATTATTGATTGAATGAAAATTTTCCAAGCTTTGTTCTCTTTGTGAGTGCATGAGGTTCTCTTGGTGAGTGCTTCCCCTTGAGATCTCTTTGTGAGTTCTCTAGTTATCTTATCTTTTATTATTTACTTTGCTTTGCACAATCTTCTTCCCCCTAGAGAGTTCTTCCAAATTCCTCTTGCCCTTGCTCTTGCCGCCGGCCCCTAGGGCTCTCCCCACCGCCGGCCAAGCTCTATCCTGCCGCCCACCACCAAGCCGACGCCCCTCCTCTCATGCGCATCATCCCCTATTTTTCCCCAACATCAAATTAGAGATTTGAAATTTCAAAATTTGAATTGTTTCCTAATTTGGAAATCCAAATATGGAAAGTCTTCATGAGTAAAAAAATTTCAAATCAATTTAATTTGGAGTTTTAAGATTTTTGCCACATCATCAAATCAAGCATTAAACCTCCTCCTCCTCTCCATATTTTCCCTCCCTCCTCAAGCATGCCGCCGGCCCCCCCTATGGGGAAATCCCATTAATGCTCAATTAATCCTCTTAAATCCTATTTGTAATTCAAAATAGGATTAAAACTTTCCCTCCACTTCGCTTAAAACTGAAAATAATTTCAGTTTTCTCCCTTTAATCCCTCCTTATTTGAAATTTTCAATTAATGCATTGATTACATTAATTGGAATTTCAAATCCCTAACCCTTCCCTCCTAAATTTCTCTAAACCTGAATTTTCTTTCAGTTTTTGGAGTCATTCACTGCACTCCTCCCTCCTCCACCCCCATACACCCGCCGGCCTCTTCTTCTTGCTCCTACCCGCCGCCCTCCCTCCTCTCCTCCTTGGAGACCTACTCGCGGCGGCCACCTTTCCCCTTCTCCGAGGATGCATGGATGTTCCCGAATGGAATTTCGGGTTTGAATACGACGATCAAGGACGAGTAGACATCCTCCGGTCCCCTTTCTTTGACGTCGGATTCGACTTCGACGACACCGTTGAGGAGTATTTGGCCCGGATCGTACCCACCTTGATAGAGACCGTCGACGATCATTTTTCAGTGTACACTTGGATCGTCAAAGGACTTAGCTTTGCAACACCTCCACAACCCGCGCCGACCTCTTCCTCCCTACGGATCTACGGCGCCGTCGCCCTAGGAGTGATCTCCTCCATCGTGTGGTTCTTCTTCTCCCAACAAGCCTAGGAGTAGGTAAATGAGAGCGGCCTCAAGGTGAGACAATCGCTTTGTTAATCTTGGGATTCTTGTTGTTCGTTTCATTTGCTTTACATTTATGAAAGTTGTTATTTTTCTCGGCCTTGCTAATTTAGGTGTAAGTGCTTGCCTAGTCGTAGTTAACAATTGAGATTTCCGAAAAGCTTGAATTGGGAACAAGATTTAACTTGCAATTATCATACTTGGATAATCTTTTGTTAAACTTCTAAATACAAATCCTGGATTTACATCATATCACATCAGAAATACAGATCCAAAAATAAACCTGATTATAATATTATATCAAAGGACTTCATCAACTTTGTTGTCCTTAAAGTTGGCACCATTTCTTGTTCCCTGTATAATCCAAATTGAGGCTTGGAAGATGATATTCCAAAGTCCTATATAACCTGCTTTAATGTGTTTATTTCTACATGAACTACAAATAGATTAAACATTCTCAAACTATATTGTCCAGCTGCATGATTCCAGATAGCTTCATCATTATCTATATTTAAAGATACATTTTCAAGTCACAATTTCTCCAAATCTCTTCTTAGTAAAAGAATAAATTGTCCCCTTCCAATGGACTGCACCTCTTGTTGATCAAAATTTGAGAATTGATGCTAAAGTCTTATTCTCTAACAAAGTCCATTTCGTTTATCGAATTTGATTAATAGAGAAATATTTTTAATCCACCTTTCATACCAAAATCTTAAATTAGTTCCATTGTTATCTTTCCAAGAACCATTGATGAAAATGGCTTGCATGCTTTATAAATTCCCTTAATGAAGTTAGAACAATTACTAGGTTTCTTCACCCGAAATCTGACATGATTGTTATTCCTTCAATATTGTTCATGATTTTCCCACTAAAAAATGAGTCTTCTTCTTGAATAGATTTCCAAATCCAGTTGTCAAAGCTATATTCAACTTCTTCAAATCCAATATACACAAGTCCACCAAAGTTCTTGGATCTACACAACCCATCTCCAAGGTTCAGACCTATCCCCTCTTTGCCATTGTAGAAAACAATTTCCTAATACAATCAATCCTCTTAATCTCCTAATTAAGTATTAAAAAAGGAGAAATAATAAAGAGATACCAATTTGAACACTGAGTTAATGAGGATAACTGCTCCGCCTTTAAAAAGATATTTACCATTCTAGGTACTCAAGTTCTATTGAACTTTTTCTAAGAGAATTTCAAAATGCTCTTTGAACAAGCTTTTAGGTCCTAGAGGAATTCCTAGATATTTAAAGGGCAGTTTCTCCTCATAACAAACCAAACAAAAGGCAAGTTATCCTTTGCAAATTACGTAACCCCCCCAAATATATCTGTGAATACTTTAAGGAATTAATTGTAAGATTAGAAATATCTTCAAAGAGCATCAAAATCCGTTTTGAGATAACTAGCTTGCTTTAGGTGTGCGTCACAAAATAACAGAGTATCATCTACAAAATGAATGCTATTGATAGTTGGTTCATTAGGATTGTAAACACTCCTTTAAATCTATCGCTTATTCAATGTTGCTGAATAAGTTTATGAAGAACATCTACAAAGCGCCCCAATTCTCCATTAATAAGAACATAAGCATTTAAATGAATCAAGTCCCCCTATCCATTGAATGAATTTTTAGGAGAAAGTCTTTTATTAAGAATGAAGAGAATTCAATTTCAATCACAAAGTAATCTGCTCTCTCAAAAATCACCTTTAAAAAAGGCTTTTCTTCTTTCATTTCAAGGTATTAATGAATTAATATATATACTGTAATGTTGCAATCAATGGTATCTCTTAAATGAAGGCTCCCTAAGAGAAATCCACCAAATCCAAAATGACTTTTGGCATCCTGTTAACATGCACCTTGATGCAAGTTTTTTAAGTGCAAATAATCAGGCTAATTGGTTTGAAGTCCTTAAGAAGTTCACAGTGGTCATTCCTCAGAATAAGACAAGTGATAGTTGCACACATCCCTCAAAGAGAAACCTTGCCGCAATATAGATCATTAAGCATAAGCAAAAAATATATTTTTTACTCTCTTACATAACTCTATAGAAGTTAATAAGAAAAGCATTTAGATATAGAGACTTGTTAGACCCAAGAAAGAATAATGTCCCCTTGATATCCTCAAGATTGAAATAAGAGTCTAAGGCTTCGTTTGGAACGGCTTTCTTCTTGTTTTTTAGAAGGGCTTTTTAGTACAAAAATTAATTTTTGTACTAGAAAGTCACTTTAAGAAGCGGTAAGAAAGTTGTCCCAAACAAAACCTAAATCTTTCAACAATAACTAATCATGAGGATAAAGTTTATAGTGCTAATCTCTCAAGAAAAGCAATGCCTTCTCTCAAGCGATTCGATGTATCTTTCTAAGCTATTTTTTAGCTCAAAAAGGCCATTCATGTTAGATCCTTCTAACATAGGATTAAATAATTTCACAAATATTACCTTTCATGATACCACTCGTTATCTCTCTCATTTTGTCTCATACCAAAACTCTATTTGTTCCCCTACCACTTATAGCCACAATGCCTGTTTTTGTTCCCCTCACAGGTTTATACTCGCAGGCCATGTCCATCTCCTATTGAAGCATCTCCCTCCATCTCATCAACTGCTTGAAACTGAGTTGTTAGATCTACATGTCCTAGTCCTCTATGAAAAACTTCAAGCCCCTGCACTAAACCTCTCATTGCACTCTTAAATATCCTTAACTTCTTCCTTTCATCAGGTTGCCTTGTATGTCATATTAGAAGGCTTTGCTAAATCCTACGTGGAAGTATGTAATGGATACTTAAATGGGTGCTCTCATTACATATTTAGAATTTGGTTACACTCCTAGGAATAAGACCATTTCATGTCATTATCTCTTCACTGTTAAGTTCCATTCTGATGGAATTATTGAACATTGCAAGGGTCAGTTGATAGCCAAAAGGTATAAATTGTTCATGAAATTGACTATTTTGAGATTTTCTCCTTGGTTGCTCAACATAATTCAGCCCATTTTCTTATTTTTGTTGCCATTAATCAAGGATAAACTATCCTTCAACTTGATTCTAAGCAATGATTTTCTTGATAGGCATCTCACTGAATCTTTCTATATGGAGCAACCTCCAGGATATGTTGCTCAAGATGAGAACAAACTATTTAAATTTTATAGTCATATATGGGTTGAAAGAAAATCCTCATGCTTGATTCGACAAAATCTTTAAAGTTCTTGCTAATATTATAAAATAATATTGTTGATCATCATATCTTTATTTGATATTCTTCCATTGGCACTTATATATTTATATTGATGACATTCTTCTAATAGAAGTGAGATTCTTCTAATAGAAAGTGATGCTTTGTGTATTACTAAAATAAAATAATGTCTTCAAAAAAATGTTTGGTACCAAAGATCGAGGATGCCCAAACGTTCTTAGCATTGAGTTGGCATATAGTTAAAGGTTGTTCCTCTCTCAAAGAAAGTACTTGAAGAAATGGATAATCTTCACAAAATGGATAAAAATTTGCCTCTATATATATATGTGGGTTAATTAAGCATAATTAATATTGTGATGACCCAGCTCACAGTATACAATGTGTTGTCCGCTTTGGCATGGCCCGCACAATGGCCCTATGATTTTGATCCTTATTGATGTAACTTTTTAAGATTTCACCCATCCCAAGATTGCTACATCACGAGCATGCTTGATTGTGAAAATCTCATTGAACCTCCACCTATCACATCAAATGGCGTCTACTTATTGGCTTAGCGTTTACTTGTATTACTCAATATCCTTTCTTCTGTCGATGTAGGATTTGATTTATTTTGTCCCTTTTTTCTCCTAAAATTCTGCCATCCTAATCCTAGTAATCTGCTAGGAGCAGCACATTATCCAGACTACAGGTTTGAGGATCACTCCCCGCCTTCTCAAACCACTCTCTTCATATTTGAGACATACAAGTCCACCAGCTTTTGCTTGGGTACTGTACAAGTAGAGGTTTACCTATGATAGCAATTGTAATAGACTGGCTCATATTATGCTTAGATATTGTCCACTTTGGATCAAAATGGACAATATAAAACAGGAAATGGTAATCTCATTTATTTACAGGTACAAGCATTTTGGATGCTATCAAAGAGGCAGTTGGGGAAAAAACTGAAGTCATATATGAGCAGCACCCATCAGAGGATACTTTTGCAAACAAAGAGTTCTCGTTTGCAATTGTAATCGTGGGAGAGGTTGCATATGCTGAGATACTCGGAGACAGGTCACAGCTCAACATCCCACTCGGTGGTGCTGAGCTCATAAGTCGTGTAGCTAGCAAAGTTCCCACAGTGGTGATTGTAATATCTGGAAGGCCTTTGGTTTTTAAGCCAGATTTGATGGATAAGATAGATGCTCTGGTTGCAGCTTGGCTACCAGGGACTGAAGGGAGTGGGGTTGCTGATGTTCTATTCGGAGATTATGACTTTGAAGGTTTGCTTCCAGTAACTTGGTTCAAATCAGTAAGTCAGTTGCCGATGAATGCTGATCATCCATCCTATGACCCACTTTTTCCCATTGGGTTTGGGTTGAAAATGGGCCTCAACTGCAGTTAAGAATCTGCACAATCCGCTATTGTGATTTTATTGTTCATATATAATTTATGTGACAGGAATAAGATGAAATTGCTTCAGGCTGCGCACAAGACTTCAATAAGATGAAAATTTTGAAGGTAGCTATTTTGATTTTGTCCAAAAGAAATTCTGATTATGTATTTTTTTAATTATTCTTATAAGTGTTTTTGATGGATGAATGTTTTCATGTTGCTTTCCTAATTAAATAAATTTCCTCATTATTACTTAAAAAATCATTCTATATTTTTAGTGGTCTAAATTTAATTTTATTTATAGATGAATGTTATAAATTTTTAATTTCACAAGAACTTTGATGATATAATTGATACTATTTGCTGATAATTAAACATATTTAGTTCGAACGTTCAAAAATTTGGTGTTATTTAGCGAACTTTTTTTTATCATCAACAACAACAACTTCTAAGCTTTTTATCCCACTATGTGGGGTTGGTCACATGAATCCTTTTTCTCCATGGTGCCATGTTAATAGTTAAATTCTCATTTAAAATTAATAAAGAAAAGTCAATTCTAATATTTTCTAACCAAATCTTTTTAGGTCTACCTCTACCCTTCTTAACATAAGTCAAATCTAATATATCTACTTTCTTAACCGAGTCATTGGAAGATCGCCGTTTTATATGACCAAACCATTTAAGGCGACTCTCTCTAATCTTATCTTCCACTAGAGCTACTCCAACCTTTTCACATATATGCTCATTTCGTATTCTATCTCTAAGGGTAAAGCCACTCATCCACCTAAGCATCCTCATCTCTGCAACACTTAACTTAGTATTATGCTTCTCTTTTAATGGCTAACATTCTGCATCATAAAACATTACAGGTCTAACCACCATCTTATAGAATTTTCCCTGAAATTTGAGGGGGACTTTTCTATCACACAACAAGCCTGATGCATTCCTCCACTTCAACCATCCAACTTGAATTCTACTAAGATTATCCACATCTATTTCACCATCACTCTGAACAATAGACCCAAGATATCTAAAATGTGTACTCTTCTTAATGACTTGATCACCCAAAGTCACAATCCCCCACTGGAACTATTATTAGTAAAATTACATTCCATATATTCAGTTTTAGATCTACTCAAACAAAAGTTTTTAGACTATGAGGTTCACCTCCATAATTCAAGTTTAACTTCAACTCCCTCTCTAGTCTTATCAACAAAAAGAATATAATCAACAAAAAAACATACACCAAGGTATAAACTCTTGCAAATGTCTAGTGAGAACATCCATGACGAAAGCAAAAAAAGATATGGGCTTAAAGCTTATCCTTGGTAAAATACAGCTGAAATACGAAAATACTTGGTCAAACCACCTTGTGTCTGGACACAAGCAATAGCCATTGCATACTTATCCTTAATGACTTAAATATAAGCATTATTAAGTTCTTTCTTTTCTAGCACTCTCCATAGCTTCTCTTGAAACATTATCGTATGTTTGTTTTCTAAATAAATAAAAATCATATGTATATCCTCCTTATTATCTCTACACTTCTCCATTAGACCTCTCAATAAATGTATAACTTCCGTAGTAGACCTAATCGAAATGACTCTAAATTGATTTTGAGAAATATTAGTATCACACCGCAACTTATGCTCTTTAACTCTCTCCCATAGTTTTAAAGAATGACATATTAACTTAATTCTTATATACTTTGCACAATCTTGTGCATCATCTTTATTCTTAAAAATAGGGATCAACACACTCATCTGACATTTTTTTAATCTTCAAAATAATATAAAAAGATTTAGTAAGCCAAGAAATTCATTCTTCTCCAAAGCATTTTCACACTTATTTGGGGATATCATCAAGCCCAATAGTTGTCCACACTCATTTTATTTAAAGTCTCTCTAACTTCAGTTTTACTAATACATTGATAAAAACAAAAAAAAAAATTATTTTCATTTAGGGTGCTAAGGTCATTACAGTCATTCGCATTTAGAACTGTCAAATTAGGGTTTCGTGTCAGGTTCAGGTCCAACCCGAATTTGACCCAACACTATTTGACCCGACTCGAACCCATGGTTTAAAATTGCGCAATATGAGGCTCGCCTTGAGGCACGCCTTTGCGCAATTCCAATAAAAAACGCCTCGATGCTTACGCCTCGAGTTTTTTTTATGAGGCTTGCGCCTCAACTTGGTTGAGCCCCGCCTCGCCTCACTGGCTTAAGGCTTACACCTCACACTATATATATGAAAACTTACATAAATCTTGAAGTAAATGCCCGACATTGGACCCTATAGGAGAGGAGGAAGGGGAGAGAGCAATTCACCATAATGATGATTCAAATGAGGAACCCCTTAGTGATGACAGTGCTGATGACTTATGAGTTCCTATGTGATATGTCATTGCTATTTATTTTTGGAAATTGGAATTATATGTTAATGAAAAGAATACTGCGATTTGGGAAAGATAAAATTTTGAGTTGAACTATATTTCATGTTATCTTATTATTGAGATATTTTGATTTCACTTCATATCTTATGCTTTTCTATGTTTTATACTATTCACTCATTAGTATATAAAAAATTTATCTTTTTATGTTTACGCAATCTTTTGATTTTGAGGCTTACGCCTGAAAACGCATTGAGGCTTATGCCTCGCCTCACGAATGAAAAACGCCTCAATATCCGAATACGCAATTTTAAACATTGCTCGAACCCGACCCATTTTTAAAAACGAGTCAATTTTGCAAACCCGAACTTGGCCCGCTTTGGGTCCAGGTCAACCGACACGATCCGACACACCCAAATATACATTAAAAGCATGTTTAAATAATGGAAACCGGTAAAATATAACTAGTTCATAGCAGGTTTAAATTTATCACATATAAAATAGAAACAAATTGCAGCACTTACAAATTATTTATAAATCAATTTATAAACTACAAAAGAGTTTACAACAAATTTGAATATGAAAAGTTGGAAACTATAAATTACACTTTGATGATTTGCTCAAATGCTCCTTAAAGAAATTGCTTCAAGAATCTATCTTCAATCATAATATAGATTTAACTGCAATAAAACCAATTAAATAGGTAGAAAATTTGAATACATTGCTCAGATTAAATCCACTAAATCATTAATCACATAATAAGGTGTAAGTTTAATAAAGCATATTACCACCCAAGGTGACAGTTTGTATTAACTTAATATATCTTCATTCAATTAAATAGTATTTGCTAATTCTAACAAAATACAAATGTCAACTAGTTGTAACAGCACTTACACTGATACACTGATACGACTCTCACTCTCATTTTAGAAGGTTTATCATTATAGTTTCAAAAAGTTAAAAAAAATAATAATAATAATATATGAATTATGACAGATTAACAGTCATGAGTCAGCCATCCAGCAAAACATCCAGTCAGCCTTGAGCTAGCCATTAACTGCTCAAGTTCAAAACAACAAATAACAAACATCAAACCAACAAATAAAACTATAAAGTATGAAGCATCAAATATAAAACTTAAAAATTCAGATTCAGCAACGGCCACAGAGATAGGCCAACAACATAACAGCAGTCGTAACAGACTTTGGGAAAACGAAAAATAGTACCCGAAAAGATGAGTCATGTTCCCAGCAACATATATTACAACAGTTATAGCAGCCAAAACCCTATAAATATATATCACTTCCTAAATAATAATAACAACATGTGTTACTTGCTAAATAAAAATTATGATACAGAGACAACACTGACCACATGCACAGAGAGGCACAAATATAAAATAATAGCAAGTATTACACCAGTTACAGCAGCCAAAAGACAACCCCCACTAGGGTCACCACTGACCACAAAAGTAGAGGCACAGTCGCACAAAAAGGAAACAACTAACAAAGCGGTAAACCCTAAAAAATTCGGCATGAGCGATACCAGCTAAACTCGCTCGAATTTGTACATCCCTTTAGCAATAAAACTAAAAACCCTAAAATATACAAAGCCCTAAAAAATGAAATGAAAATAATGGGAAAAAAAAAGATGCCCAAACCGCTAACTGGCATATCAAAGGCTCAAAGCCCTCAAACCTCAATGCAAAACAGAAAAACCAAAATATGGATAAGAATAACCCTAAAATCTAATTGACAAATCTCATAATAGCATAAATGATAATACTGCAAAGGGAGAGGGACAAACTGATAGAGTGCACACATCACACTACAGAATTAAGGATAAAGGGTCCGATGAGAAGCAGGACTCGAGCGTCTCAGGAGTCGGGAGGTGGAGGAGAGGAAAGCAACAAGGCGGGGAAGCCTAGCCAGAGCCACAGAAGCGAGACTGCAAGGGGCCGAGAGTTGAGACCGGACAGCGTCGAAAACTCGAAATGAAGTAATGCACCGCTAAATGCTAAAACCCCAGAACCTAAAACGAGGGGCCCGTCATATAATCGAGTTCAAGCGGGTCAAATTCGGGTCTAAAACAAGTTTTTGGGTTGAGCCGAACTTGGACTCGAAAATTGAAACAGGTCAAAAATCTGAAACCGAACCCGACCCACTCATAAACCGGGTTGTTAAGCCTAACCCAAAAAATTTGACTCGGGTTCGAGTCATGTCAATTTTTGACACCCCTAATCGCATTCTCATAATCTTCATTGAAGCATTTATAAAAAATATCTCATCCACACTTGAACTAAATTCTTACCACTCTTATCTCTTTGTTTGACTAATGTATACATATATCTTTCACCGTCCTTGATATCTAATCTATCATATAAATCATTATAAAAATTTATCAAAAAAAAATATATTTATCGCAAAGGTTTAGCAGGTAAACATCAATTTCATCATCTGTTTTGCTTAATGGAACAACAACATAGCACGAAAGAAAAGAAATATAACATAGCACTACATTAGACAGGCTGATGAAATACAAAACCCTACTCTTTTGGATTATGCAAATGCCACTCTAATATCACATTCATGATATATAAATAAAAATTGAAACTTAGAGTATGTTTTCGACAGTGGTAAATTTACAAAACTAATTGTAGAATTGTTGTCAAATTTTTGAGTTTTTGAATGTTATTGTAGTGTCATAAAGGGGGTCAACAGACTACCACACCATTAATTTAGTTGTGAAGAGCTCCTCGATGCAGAATTTTTTAGAAGCTTCAATAAAGGCGCAGCCAAACAAAAAGAGTAGTAATTGCCTGTATGATAAAACTGTGAAAAAGTTGTGCCAAGTACACCTGTAAGTATTAAGCAATGATATGTTGCATGCAAAAAATGATACCAAGTTTACATAAGGCGCTTTCAATGCTCGAGAATCCAAGAGAGCAGGTTTACAAAAAAAAGGTGCAGTTGAGCCTCTAACGTGAGATTTCGGAAAACTAGCACGAATTTAATATTTTTGGTGAGATGAATAATGGATAGAGGAGAATTTTCGATCTTCGAGATATATATTAATCGAAAATTACCTTAACACGCGTACACACAACCAAAAACAATTCAGGAAGATTTTCTCACAGAATTTTCACTAGCACTAGCTATTACATTAGACTTACCTGAAAAATAATCAGTTAATAGTGTTTACTCATACTTATCCATCTAGGCATTTCATAGCTACCTAGCAAGTATTACTTAGAGAACTCAACCAAAGAAGTCATACTGCCCACCAAAGATACTCGCCAACAAGAAATGTGATTGTCCCAATCAATTGAATCATGGAGTCATCTATAAATTAAATGCATTAAAATATTAGTTTCTGAAGTTTTTATATAATCAATTGACCTTTTGATTCACATTAGTTTTTGGAGTTTTTATATTTTTCATAAATATTAGACCCTAAAATGTGTAAAATGCTATTGAGCTTGTTGGATTTGAATTTTTTTTATAATTAGTTATGAATTTTACAAGTTAGATTCTACCAAATAATGACTTTTTATTTTTAATGAATTCTGAAGGTTTGATACTTTTCATAAATATTATACTCAGAGATGAGTCCAATGCCTTGGAGTTTACTCAATTAGAAGTTTTTTCTAATTAATCATAAATTTTGAAAGTTTATGTATTTAATTGAATTATTTAATCACTTAATTAGAGGAATTTTTATTTTTGTACAAAACTAGCTCCAAACATTTTGAAATCTCTCTCAAATGTTAGGAATGACCTATAGGGGTGACTTTGAGTCTTTAAAATTTATTTGGTATCTTTCATATTTTTTTTAATTATTTATTTTAATTAATTAACAATTCTCTCTTGTTTTTAAATCACTATTAATTATGAGGGTTGGTGATAAAACATTTATTTTCTTTGATTAGACATTTGATTATGAGCAATTTAAGCCCTAGTTTATATTTTTTTGATTTAATTTGAATTATTTATATATAAATTTACTTATATAATTAAAAAAATAAATTAATAAATTAAATTATCTATGATTTTTTAAAGTTTCAGGCCCAAAATAAGGGCTAATTTTGGGATCAGTTAATTAACAACCATAATGACTTCCAATAACTAAGAAATTAATTTCTAGGGTTCAAAATATCGCTAAGTATGTTTTATTCAAGTTTCATCCCTATTGTATACAAGGGATTTTTCTAAGTTGTCTAAGTAATTTTTTTAATTATTTTCCTTAGGTGTTTGTAATGTTCATAATTGTTTTAAATATGGTGTGTTTAACCCTTACAGCAAAACACACAAGCCAAAAATTTTCAAAACCTAATTCTATGTATTTTAAGATAAATGAATTTTCAAAATTTTATATCAAAATCTGACCAATGACTTTGGATATTCAATTTGTCAAAATTCAGCCATCATCAAGAGCCAAGAAAATTATGGTATGCGAGGAACATCCTCAAGTAGACCGCCAAATTTGAGCTCAAATGGATCACTAAATTAAGGGTAATTGAGGAAATTTACTTTTTAATAAAAACTAAAATAAGTTTCTCACAATCCAATTGTTCAAATTTACTGAAATTAATTTTAAAATAAACTTGGGCTCGAGATGGTTCTAATGAGCTCAAGAACATCAAATTTCGATGAGATTGACTTTTAACAATTTTTCAAAGTTTTAGACATTTTCTTGAGTTAAGAATCATATTGTACGAAATTCTGATCATATTGGACGATCAAGGCCGTACAGTGCGATAAAAAATTGTACAATATGACATTTTTACGTGTTATTCAAGGGAAACGACACACATTTGAGTGGGAATCGTACCGGTGATTGTATTGTACGAAGAGGAGATCGTACAACACGATATGAATCGTATTGTAAGATTTTTCGATCGTACTGCATGATTTTACGTGATCTGAAATGAAATCACAGCCGTTTGATCAAAACAGGTGAGATGAATGGCTATGATTTTGTCTTCTCCTCTAGAATGACCAAAAATCCTACGCAGAAGAAACTTTAAAACTCAAAATAGGGCATAATATAATGGCTTGAAACTTTAGGAGAAAATAAAATATGTTTAAAGAGGAGAATGGTAGTTATTTTTTTACGTTTAAAAATGTATCACACGCAAACCACATTAAATCCTAGATCAATGAGCTAGGGCTTGGATTTTATCTTAGAGAGTGTGGGATGGCTACTTCTCCTCCTTGTAGCTCCATGAACGTTTCTTCTTCAGAGAGGAAAGCTGGAGGCGGACTTAATTTGAATGTTAATGAATGATAGCTTTTTTACCCCCTTTTGCTTTACTTAAGAATTAGTTTGGCTACGTCCTAGATGACTACCAAGTGGAAAGAAACCCATCTTTTGGGTAGAGGAGTTGTTGGAAGAGAAGAGAGCAATTGGCCATTTTTTATGGAGGGGACCATTTGGGTACCTAATTTGGTTAAACTAAAGGCTTGGACCACTTTCTTGGGCTACTTGTGAAGCCTCCAAAAGGAGTTTAGGCAGGCCACAAGGGCTGATGCAAAGGAGTTATGGGAATTTTTTTGCTCAAGTTAATCAAATTTGACCATGGGAGGACATTTTGGTAATTTTGACCATGTTGACTAGTTAACATGGTCAAGCCATTAAGGATGGGTTGTTGGGGGCTCCTAAGGGCAATTTGTATAGGTTTAGGTGAATTTGATTGCATGGATGTAGAGTTTGGATTTGGGTAGAGTGTGCGTGAGAGATTTGAATAATTTAGGTAAGTTAACCGAGTCAATTGACCATGATTTGTCATGCATTGAA
Source organism: Dendrobium catenatum (assembly GCF_001605985.2). Classification (NCBI taxonomy): domain Eukaryota; kingdom Viridiplantae; phylum Streptophyta; class Magnoliopsida; order Asparagales; family Orchidaceae; genus Dendrobium; species Dendrobium catenatum. The sequence continues at coordinate 44,879 of NW_021319820.1, read as the reverse complement.
CTTGAGTTCACTCAAGGCCTAAAATGGGGTGCACTTGAGCGAATTGAGTTTTGGATTTGATTGCAATCAAGGGTTTGACTTTGGATTATGAATTTCTGATTTTGATGAATTTTTAGATTTTGAGGTGATATAGTCAATCTTATTAAAAAATGAGGTCAACACCACACTATAAAAAAATGCACAAGGTACTTACAATTTTTCCCACCATGCTACACAAAAAGTGTATAGGGCTTGCCCATTACGTAGTGTGGCATTACATACGAGTTACCACATCATGATATGAAAGGTGGGTATAACGGGTCCGCTCGTAGCATTGCTCGTGTTGCCAATGAGATTTTTTTAGTTTTATTGAGTTTGAAAGCATTATGCCTTTCAAGTGTGAGACAATGGCGACAATGTCGAGTCAAGATGGTGAATTTGTTGTGAGGGCAATACACTTCTTATTTTACTTTTAAACTCTCACTCCCTTTCATTTTGCTTATCTTTTTTTGTCTCCTGATTTTTTTAAAATATACAATGTAGATAGATAGAGAGAGAGAGAGATGTCACTCTTAGTTTAGAGAGAGAGAGCGAGGAAGATGGGTGTTGTTTGGTAGCAAGATATGAGTAGGATTTTGATAGGAAACACTTGGATTCACAAGTGTTCCTAGCCAAAATCAGTAAACTGCAGCAGATTTATTGCTGTCCACAGCAGGAAACAGCCCAAAAACAGAGAAAAACAGGAGTTTTACACAAGAAATCTGAGAAAAAACGAAGAAAAACTCTTGTATTTCACTAGTAGATGAATAAAACAGCAAAGATACAATTGATCCTCAATTCGAGAGGAGGATCGATCTCTCCCAAATCTCTAGACGCCGCTAGAGCCCAAAGAAAACCTAAATCCAAGAGATCTCAAATTTCAGCCAAATTCAAGATGATCAAACCCTAGGAAAATCTACTATTTAATGCATACAATTCAAAAGGAATTCCCTAAACAGTCCCTACGTTCAAATTTCCCTCTCAAAACGCTAAAAAAATGCTTCCTAAAATGATCTAACGGGCTGGTCGGGCCGATCGATCTCCGCAAGAGGCGGAGATCTGTCGCTCTTTGCGACTTGCCGGTCCTGTGCGGACAGGCTGGACCGGTCTAACAGATTTAACTTAAATTTTTCTTGTTCGCAAGTTGGGATCCCTTCAGTGTTACCCTCAACAAGGTTGCGGGTTCGGTGGCTATGAGGGTATTTGCTTATGTGGTTGGATGCAAGAGTGTGGAGAGGAGTCGAGGGCTACAGCTGTGGGGATGGATCGAATAGAGAAGAGAAAGGGAGTAAGAAGAGTTGTTGGGTGATTTAGACTTTGTTTGGGAGGGCTTTCTTGCTGCTTTTTAAAAAAACTTTTCAGTACAAAAGTTTTTTAAACTATAAATTTTTGTACTAAAAAGTTGTTTTAAAAAACAGTGAGAAAAGTGATCAAAAAGAAGTCTTAGAATATGATTTTTTTTCATGTTATCAACTACACACCAAGATAGGATTCATGGTCAAATTTTTTTTATTTTAATTTTTGCAAACAGGTTGAGATAAGGGAGTGCATGGTGGGATTAGCAGTAGGACACTATATATATATATATACCTAATCATGATCTCATGGTTGTGTCATCCCGGGTCATCATGGTCCATGATCTACTTAGTTAGAGAAAATAGTTGACCCAACCTGACAGAAAAATTCTTGTCAGCAGTCATGGGTTGCTTCATTCAAGGGTACCTTATAGACCTAAGGGAATATTAGCCCAAGGGGATAAATTTAAATCCAACTTAGCTAACAGAGAGCTTTGTGCCCTATTGATTATATCATATTTATTCATATCCCAATGACTTGACATCATTGGGGAGTATACGGGCTATGACTGTAATCGTAATACAGTATAATCGTTGGACAAAACCACTAAGTCAGAGAGTCGTGGTCATAATCGTTAACCACGCGAAGTCATCTGGTCGAACCACAAGTCTGGCGAAACCACCAATTAGAGGACCAATGTCACGTCCTTACTGACAGGAAATGGATTGAGAATGAATCCTTGTGATATTCTCGACCAGATACTAGCTCATTATGAGCTAAAGTAATTTTCATATTTTTCCACTTCGGCAAATTGTTGTGAAGGATGAATGGATCTTGCTTTAAGCATTTTGATGATTTATTTTAATTTTAAATATTTTAAATTTTGGGATTTTTTGTGATTTATTTTAATTTTAAATTTTTTGAATTTTGGTGCTTTAAGTCGTCTGGCCAAACCACTGATTAGAGGACCAATGACACTGCAACCAATGTTTAAAATTGCATATTCGGGTATTGAGGCGTTTTTCATTCGTGAGGCGAGGCGAAAGCCTCAAAATCAAAAGATTGCGTAAACAAAAAATGATAAATTTGTTATATACTAATTAGTGAATAATATAAAACATAAAAAAGCATAAGATATGAAGTGAAATCAAAATATCTCAATAATAAGACAACATGAAATATAGTTCAACTCAAAATTCTATCTTTTTGAAATCCCAATATTCTTTTCATTAACATATAATTCCGATTTCCGAAAATAAATAGCAATGACATATGACATAAGAACTCATAAGTCATCAGCACTGTCATCACTAAGGAATTCTTCATTTGAATCATTATTATGGTGAACTGCTCTCCCCCCTTCCTCCTCTCCTATAGAGTCCAATGTCGAGCATTTACTTCAAGATTTATGTAAGTTTTAATATATATAGCGTGAGGCGTAAGCCTCATGCCAGTGAGGCGAGACGGGCCTCAACCAAGTTGAGGCGCAAGCCTCATAAAAAAACTCGAGGCATAAGCATCAAGCCGTTTTTAACTGGAATTGCGCAAAGGCAGGCCTCAAGGCGAGCCTCATATTGCGCAATTTTAAACCATGACTGCAACCATACATTTGTTTAATAGTTCGAGCTGTGTCGACTCCTATATACTCGTATAAGAGGATCGGGCTTGAATTTAAGTTTATCATTTGACCCGCATAGCATTCTCAGACATCACGTGTGTACTCATAACACACTCGTCGGGACCCATGAAAGTATATGCTTTCAGATGTATTTTGCATAATGCCTTTATATGATGATTACAAACATGTAGCAAGTGTATGCGACATATTTACATGTTATGCATTTATATGAAACATCTGTATATGCATTTAAATGTTGTGATGCGTTTGAATGGCATATATGAATGTTGCATGATATATTAACATGCAATCTAGCAGCTTAATGCATAATGTATTTGTGTTCTGTATGACATATTCGCATGCTGCATATGCATATCGCAATGTGTATTTTTCATACAACAATGCATATGCATTTGGTATATTTACATGTTAGGTGAGGATGCCCACAACATATTTACTCATTCATAGGCGTATGCAACTATGATATGCTTATTTTGCAGATTCGTGTGGTCTACTTTGCATTTTGATGATGCATCTGATATGATGTGCATGTACATGGCATTCTGCATTTACATATTTGTTTTCATAATGCATTCACATGATGATCGAGTACTTTCATATATTTTATGAAGTGCTTGTATGATTTGTACATATGATACACATGTACAATGGTTGTTGTACATATGTAATACATCAGTATGATAATTCAATGTTTGCGTGATGTATTTGCATGACGATTATATGTAAGTTGCAATGCATATGTAAGGTCATTTTGAAGCATTTGACATTATTCAATTGTGCGAATAATTTTCGTTTAAGCGCATGCAAATAATTGCCATTTAAGTGCGCGCAGCATTCTATTTGAGGTGTCGTGGCATTCATTACCTTTTACTACATAGCTTGTAGGTGTGGATATTAACTATGACCCTTCTCTATTCGCTCGTAAGCAGCGTGTTGCACACAAGACAGGTCTCCTATAGCGGTTCGTAGTAACTTGTGTTTGTTGTAATTTCTTTTACATTTTGCTTGCGGGGCTTCAGTCCCTACTTTTGAATAACATGTTGTATGTCTACATTCACAGTGGCTCCATTTACATGTTGGCCTATCTATTGCATGTCCCCGATGCTTCGTCTATGAATGCACAATTACATTCACTTTAGTTATCTTGGCTAGGTTTGTAAGATGACTATTAGTGTTGTTGTTTGTGGATAGCATATGCATTTTGCATTTATGTCTGCTTGTAATCTTTTGCACTCACAGCATTTCAGTTGTTATTATTCTTAAGTGGGCTACATTAACCGTCGTTGTTTGCAGATAGGCTACTGTGTATTTATCTGCAAATTAGCCAGCATTGGTAGAAAGGAACTACCTCCTTTACAATTCTCTTAATTTACTTGTAGGCATACTACATTCATTGTGCATAATAGCTAGCAAATCACCCTATTCATCACATGCCTTATTATCATCTACTTACAAATAATTCTTTACCCATGCTATTAATTACTCATCACCTTGCTTGATGGTTCATGGCACGAGTGATAAAATTATCATTATTGCCAGCTGACATCTGCATTCAGACATCATGAATAAATTGTAGCATTTTTTAGAGATTTCATATTGTAGCTTACCAGCAACTTGTGCCACAAGTTCTTTGCCAGCTCATCGATGTTTATTTTTGTGTTTGCATTTCAATTACAGTCATGCATTTGTTAATTAGGAATATGGTTCCCTGCGTTATATTGAAGTTCAAATTCTTGTTGATTGTTCAAGTCTCATTCACTGTGTTCAGTTCATATGCAAGTCCTCTGTCATTATCCAAACTCAGGTCCTCGATTCACCAAAAACTTCGGCAGTCTTCCGACATCTCCCCATTTAGGAAAAAATCTAGTAGTCGGGCATTCCCCTTCATGATACAAGAGCGCTTCAAGTAGGTGTCAAGCGACATCGTGGTCGTAGTCTTCGATCCCTGCCATGCTAAGAGAGCACTTAGGGGTCTTCGAGGTACCTGTTTAGAAATGCGCAATTTTCTTTTCCCATCGGCTCTAAGGCATGCACAGGTACGTAATTCTTTCCCTGTCATGCTATGAGAACGCTTAGAGGCTTACCCGCCTCGCCGCAAGTGTCGAACCAGATTCCCTCTCACCATACTACGAGTGAGCATAAGGTGGTCCACCGACGTACTGCAATCGCCAAAAATAGGATTTAAGTTTGGGGAACATTATACTTTCGTGGTGAGTGACGGTTGATGACGAAAAAGAACACCTTCCTTCTCCCCTCTTTTTTTTGTTCCCTATATTTTTTCTCTTATTTTTTATTTCAATATATATATTCAAATCTAACGATAATAATAATAATAATGCGAATAACTAATAATATTAATTAATATGAATAATGATGATATTAATTACATAAAAATAAAGACGAATAAATAAATAAAACTTACTGTTTAGGTTGTGAGAGAATATGAGGGGTAAAGTTTTGGGTTGAGTGTGTGGTTGTTTTAGGTAGGGAGTTTGTTGTAGGAGATATTGACGAAATATTAGGTTAAGGGGTGTTCAGTTATAGCAAGGAAGGGAAGGACCAAGTTGTTCATGGGTCAAATATTGAATGGCAGAGGAATCAACCTAATACAATGGCTACAAGGCTATATAGAGAGGTGATTGGTCTGCGGTTTGAGGAAGGAAGAAGGCTGGAGGGAATTAAATCGGAGCAATGATGGATTGTAAGTTGGGCATTGGAGTTGGCTACGACTGCGAGAAGGCGGCTAGATCGGCAATTTCTTGGGCTCGAGTAGGCTGTGTGGACCCGCTGATGGACTGAGTTCGGGATCGGGTTGTAACAGACCGAGAGGGAAGCTGTTGGTAGCCTATGGTTTGGATCGGTGAGCTACTGGAGTTTGGTCGAGTGAATCGGAGGGAGTGGATTCCGCTTGATTTGTGAAGGAAGGTGTGTGCGAGCTCAGGCCTTGTGGGTTTTGGAGTTCAGTTAGCTTGTAGAGGTGTGGAAATGGGTGATCAGGTGTTGTAGAGGGGTTCACGTCTGCTTGCTCAGGTGAAGGGGTGAAAAGAAAGAGAGGGATCGCGTAGAAGATGTCGGCTTACGTGGGGTTGGATCAAGATTTGGACGTGAGGATGGACGGTGTTGAGGGCTGAGATTGGTCGTAGATCGGGACTTGCGCGATTGTCTGAAGGAGGCATCTCAGTTGGTTTGGTTGTGGGCCTTCTCGTATAGGTTGACAGGTTGTGAGGGAGGTGGATTGAGGAAGTCAGGAGTTCAGAAAGATGAGTGTAATTAGGCTGCATGAGGCTTGTGCGTAGTTGAAGAAGCGAATGTGTGGCAGACAGCAACCAATTGAGGTTCTCATTTTGTTTTGATTTAACGATAGGGCCAGCTGTGATTGAGTTGAGGATTGATGGGGAAGCGACAAAATTCGATCAGAGACAATGCATGTAGGGTTGCAAGCGAACCAAACGTTTGACGAGCTACTCGTTGTTCGGTTCGATTAAAGCTCATTTGTGATCGTTTAATTAACTAAACAAACAAACTTGAACAATATTTTAAATACTCGATTCTTAAATAAACAAACTTGAACACTAATGCGTTCGGCTCATTTATGTTCGTGAACAACATCATTTGAAGTTCATGAACAAGCTCGACATTAAGCTCGATAAGAAGCTCGATTCGTGTTCGATTTTGAACTCGTGAATAAGCTCAATAAAAATAATTAATGTTTGGCTATATAATTAATAAATATAAATAATCATTGCCTTTGTTACAAAGATAATTGCTTTTATTATAAATGTGTTGTTCATAGATATGTTCATGAACGTGTTTGATTGATAGTTAAAAAAAAATTCGTTAAATATGTTCGCGAACAAGCTCGATAAGCACTAAACGAACGAACATGAACTGAACATGAACCCAACATGAACACTCATTAATTTAAATGAACCAAACATGAACACAAACAATAAAGCTCAAACAAGCATGAACCAAACTTGAACAAGCTGATATTAAATGAACACAAACATGAACACTGACATACTCGACTCGGCTCGGTTCATTTGCAGCCCTAAATGCATGTGATACAAGGTAAGTTAACTTTGATTTGATTTTTTTATTAAAATAATAATAGTTTATCATTATTATTATTGAATTTTGAAATGACAGAATGGGTCAATTACCCCAAAATCACATCGATTTGCGCACAATCGTCTCGAAATTCATGTTGATTTGCGCACGACTTTAAATAGACAAATTGACAGTCATTTTGGGTATTGACGATGTTCTGAAGACAACGACGAAGTCCATTTTACGATCGGACATCGTTTGGGTGACGTCACGTGTCAATTTCGGGTATTGATCATCCATTTTGACCGATCTCACCCGATTTGACTGCAAGGGGTTCCCTCTTAGACGGATTCAACATCCTAATTGCAATGACGCAGTCTATTTGGCAATCGGAGATCGTGTGGCCCTTCAAGTGATGCGTCGAACTGATGCACGCATCGCTTAATTCGCTGATTTTGCCTTATTTCACGTGCTTTTGCATATAGGGGGTCAACATTAATTATAAATACTGTTTTAAATTTTAAGAAATTCTAAAATAGTTTATTATAATCAATCGTGGTCATCCGAAGTGCACTAAAAAGCTAGAATGTGCAACTCATCACCTCATCCATGAGAATTGAATCTCACTCAATTCATCTATAAATATAGTAAGTTATCAACAATAGAGAAATCAAACAAACAAGAATTATACATAATAATAATAATAAGCAAGTAGCTTTTAAATCTCTCTTTTAAAAAATTTGTCAAAAAGGAAACCAAATAATGAATACTGATCGGTGCTGGTACAAATATTGTTTCCCACTAATCTTTTTTATTCAAAGATAAATGTGACAATGCAAATAAACCACAGGCTTTCTCAAGCCAGTGGCCTGATACGTAGTATGCCAATATTTTTTTTTTTTTTTGGCCTCAGGATGCGGCCTAAGCAGCAAACCTTATGCTGCCAGACAAGAATTTTAGCACTGAAGCCAGTTATGATCATCTTTTTTTCATCTTTGGAGTAAATAGCATGACAAAGGAGAAAACATAGTGATTGTGAATTATATCAAAAGGCAAATTATATACCATTCTTATTGATCTTAGCCAAACTAGTTGTGTTTGTCTTGGTAACATTGGTTTAGTGGTGCTTTAAGGCAATTTTTTATACTACAAAATACAAATATTTCCTTAAAATGTTAAACATAATGTAATATGCGTTAGAAAGATAAAAAAATCAAAAACCAAACTTTCTGGAATTCATCGGGCTAATTCAAATAAACCCATTGTAGAAAATGAACTAAATAACATATTCCAAATCACACTCCAAATTATGAGGCCAGAGGTACATTTGAAATGAAATCAAATTCTGCATTGCAAAATTCAAAAAGCATTAAACCAGTAAGCATTTCAGAGATTTCATTGCACCAAAAATATTATAATATTTTTATAACACAACATCAAAATGTTGTCCACTGACTATAACCAAATATATCATGCTTGGCATAAATATTAAATTTATAGATAAGCTCATCTTATTGAATATTATCTGGTAAGACCGTAAGACCAAGTGAATTTAAATAACTCATAACTCGCAGGCATCTCCAAAGTAACAAGGTTTGTTTCAGCAAGCTATCCTCTTTATTGTAATCAAGATTTAATAATTATTGAACATGTCAGAGTGATTCATGTTTAAAATTTTAAATAAATCATATGTGTAACAAAACTAGCAATGGCATAAGAAAAATGAATAAAACACTACATGCAATGAGATTGACAAATTAATACTTAAAAAAGAAGACTCACAATGCCAACTTTAAATAGAATAAGTTTAAGGATGAGGATGAGTTTTTTTGTAAAAATGACAGGCTAAAGATAGGTATATGGAACTTCTTTATTGACATAGAAATAACTATCTAGTAAGGAGATATGGAAAAGAACTAACATTGTAGGTCTGAAAAGCAAAGAGGCGGTAAATTGGATTACTTAAATTTTTAACAATCTTTAGCCAATTCACCCAAAAGTGTGTGATGAAATATGAATTCAACAAAACAAAGTGCCATAAAAAATGGAGCAATTGCAAGTAGAGTAAAAGTATACAACTCAAAATAATAATTTTTAGGTGATTTGACCCAAGCCATTGATGTCCAATACCCAAGCTTGTGACTAATGGAAACTTATCATTTTCAAGGGCAAAAAAGTATATATGACCAAATTATTCTATTAAAAAAAGATTCAATCTAATGCATTTCCTTATAACTACAGTAGAAACTACAGTAGAAATTACATTTAGGGGCTGTTTGGTTGCCTGAATTAGGAGGGTAAAGTAAAGTAATTACATGTATCTATTAAATTTGCTTGTTTGGTTAATTTTGAGCGGAGGAACTGAATACCTCCGAAGCATTAGCGGGGTATTAGAAGAGGCAATTCACGCGACTTTGAAACTCGCTCAAATTGAGCGGGTTCCAAATTCTTTGAGGTCTGTTGCGGCATGATTTCGCCGAAGCTTACCTATATTCTCCCTTTTTCTCCGCTTTTCCTTGCTCTCTTCTCCGGTCCTTGCTCTCTTCTCCAGTCCTGCGATGGCACTGACGTTCTCGCATCGTAGCTGCTTGGTCTGCTTCGCCTGGTTCCGCAAAACCGTCCTAATTCGCCGCGCAATCTGTTATCCTCGACGATGGCGATCAACGCCACCGTCGATGAAACTGATCCCTGCTCGCCAAACACAACCGCACTATCTCCAAATCAACCTCCCAGCTCGCCCTCGTCGGCTCACACGTCTGCCCCATCGAAAGCCTCGACTTTGAGTACTCTTCCCTCTCCGCCTGCCACCTACTTCGTCCGCTCCACCTATCCCGGGTCGTCTCCTTCTATCTTTTATAGTGCGTTACTGCCACTGTCATCATCTAAAAAGCTTATTGAGTTCTATTGGCTATGGCGCATCTTCCTCGCATTTTCTTCTCAGTGGGTGATTAGCAGTGCACGAGATCTTCGATTTGCGCTACGATCAGTTCCTCTCGTTGAAGATCTATACGTCTACCATGGAAAGGTTATCAGTCTTGGCTATCATATGCTGTTTTCTTCTGGTCGTGGGCGTCGTACGGTGCAAGACAGTGAAGAGAGACGGTACAGATCTACTCGAAATCCCAGTTTCATTATCTAATTTTTTCTGTAATTTTATATGGATATCGGCCAGTTAAATATTTAGGATATGAAATGTCTTTTCCGGTTAAGGCGTGTTTGGGATTTTAGCTCCAGAGGTGGATGTGGTGGGTTATTGTCTTCTGTGATTCTGGCTGGTTTTGTTGGGTTTGATATTTGTTATTTGCGTTATTGCTATTTCGTTGGAATACTGGCTGAAGCTAAGTTATAGATTCTTTTTGCTATTTTCATTTATGTTATGATGCGGTGGAATTTGGGACTTTGAAACCATGACCCATCAAGAATGATGCGACCCAAGTTCAAAGGGTTATTGAACTCCCTGTTCTAACCCATCGTCCACAAACAAAAGAATTGGATTTGATGACAATGATTAAGACGGGATTCAGATAGATTGTGCATGAGTATTCGACAAAATTTTGCCCATAAATACCATTGTATAAGATAGTAATGTAATGGAGAATACTTACAGAATTTCTCTCTTCGTCTTCTCTGTCATTACGCAAACTCTGTTTTTCCTGTAACGAGAACTTTGAACCGTTAGCTTCACAGCAATACAGTTTTCAATTCTCCTCTATTTTTTTACTTCTAAGCATGCAACGGTCTTGTTTAAGAAGCAGGTATGTTTTTTTAATTTCACTTTATGAGTTTGAAGGTCTCCGATTTTATTCTAATTTTTATGGTGATGTGGCTTTTCAGGTGGCCTGGAACTTGTTAGCAGCCATTTCTGCCTTTTCATTGGGGGAATTCAATTATAATGATATGAAAATACGTCTTAATTTTTCTTATTTCATTAATCTCATCTGTTATCTGGGCCAACTAAATCGTGGTTTCTTGGACTTTTTCTTCATGGTCATCTGCATTCCTTTTTGTAGCAGTTTTTTTTGTGATTTGGAGACTTGTGAACATTTACTTGTATCACACTCGTGCTGATGTCTGATGATCACATAATTTCTTCTAAGGCATGCTTGTGAGCAGTCTGTAATATTTTATTCTTCATCATAATCCCAATGCAATTATTGAAAGTTTTCCTGTGACCCGAAGTCGCTGTAATATGGTTGTTCATTATACCTTTGAAAATTTGGAGTTGAATTTGTACGAAAATGTTTATGGGATTGCTGATGGAAATTCTGTCAATAGGCTGACCTCTTTCATGAAATTGTGTTAGGAAATGGGATGGCCTGATCATATGCAAGTTATAATGTTAATTTTCTCCTTTTTTTTAGTAAAAACATTTCTTGAAAAATAAAGAAAATTTTAAATTTTAAAGAATTTAAAATTAAAATTTATCTCTATCACAATTATATTTTCGTCTATTGTAGCACACAGTTAAATTAGTACACAACAGAATTTTATATTTTATAATTTTTTAAAAAAAATTTTACTTTACACTGCATTTCTTTTTCAGGCAACCAAACAGCCCCTAAGTGAATCTAGTGAAGTCGTCTACAATTACAAATCCATAATTTTTCCCACCTAGGCTGGTTGTACTAACGGGTCCAAATAAGTCCATGTGTAGGATTTCTAATGGCCTAGCAGTGATCACATCTCTAATTTAATGAAAAGATGATTTGACTTATTTTTCTAGTTGGTGAGCATCACATAAATGATCCTTTGTGAAATCTAACTTAGGTACGCCTCTAACTAGGTTTTTCTGAGTGATGTTTCAAAATTTTAAAGAATTTAAAATTATAATTTATCTCTTTCACAGTTATATTTTCGTCTATTGTAGCACACAGTTAAATTAGTACACAACAGAATTTTATATTTTATAATTTTAAAAAAAAATTATAATAAGATCGTGCAATAAATGAATACTCTGATTTTATTTTATAACACCAATTAATACTAATTATTATAAATATAATGTTTTTATAAATATATTTATTTTAATGCCAAAATAAATTATTAAAAAAATGCTTTTACTTTACTCTGAATCTACCTAACCAAACAAAGGAAATAATTCTCCTGCGTTTATTTTGCAGACACCCAAACAGGCTCAAAGTATTTAGAATGCATTACATTTACTTTACATTACATTTACTTTACACTGCATTTCTTTTTCAGGCAACCAAACAGCCCCTTAGACTACTCCATATACTATCTAATGGAATGATTAGGAAGTAGTAAAATAATACATATGCATTTAAGCTAATACAGGCAAACTAATAATATTTAATATCTAAGTATAAATATTTGTTTATATTATTTTAAATGAACATCGACAAACTAAGGGAAGATCATCAAAGTATATAATCAATCACACTTAATATCATGATTCTAACTAAATTATAATTCTCCATTAGATGGAAATTGTGGAATCTTAAAGAGCTTGAAGCATGTCCTTCCTCTATCATTTATCCTCCAAATTGTCAAACATTCCATCGTATTAGGAGAATAACCAAGTCAACTACCATTTATCCTCCTAATCCTAATGTCTACCATCAACTGTCATCCAAAACTTATTGCTCGATAACTCTAACACCTCAAAACTTGTTGTTGACCTATAACTACTAGTCGGCCCCAACTACCCAGCCAACCGGAGCCCCCACGACCTCACGATCGTTCAAAACCAACCCACCCATGATCTCCACGTTTGCTCCAAATGAAACAAAATCGGACATCCCCGACAACGAGCAAGATCTCAAGAAAAATGCTTCAAAGGGGCAACTTCAAGAATGGCATGAAAACAAATCAAGCAAAAATAAAAACGTTGTTGCTACATCAAAATTTGGATTGGTATGAACCTTCCAAAGTATGGGTTTCTCAATCGAGAACAGCAATGTATACTTTCCATAAGGTTTCTAATAAGGGCTGGTTTTGAAACCTCAAGAAAAGAGATAAGAAGTCTTGCAAACTCTTGGATGAAAGCTTGGCTATAATCAGGATATTGAAATATATGATGGATGCAACATTTAAATCTAATTAAATATTACAAAGAGTTAGGCGGTTATGCAGTAAAGATAATCTACATATTTTAGATGGGCATATGGTAATCAAACTATCAACCATATCGCCTCAACTGCTAATGATGACAACAGCAACTGTTATTTTCTTTATGGCTATAGCAGTTATACATGCATATAACAGTTACTTAAAACTCAAGTAATGATGAGTTGAATTCAAACTACGGTTTATAAGCAAATCACCACTCAATAACCACCGAAATGGATGAAATAATTGATTCAGAATATAACCACAACTAATATTGAGAGCCAGATCATCAAAACTGAACCCACAACGGACAGTACGTGCACATCGTGGAGGGAAGAATGGCTCATATAAAGAATAGAAAAGAAAATCTGAGGCTTTTTATGCTTACGGCTGTTGAGGTTTTGAGGGATTCGGTTGCTAAGAACCTCTTCTCCGCTCCCGAGTTGAAGAAGAATCGCAAGAGTTGCAATTTCCTCTGATACGCCTTGCACACTTGTGAGTAAAACAGAATCTCAAGTGAACCTTTCGTCCATGTCCGATCCGACGCTCCAAGCTCCCTGCACTCACCGACCCAACCTCCAGCCTCTTGCTTCGACGACCCCACAGACAAAGCCAACGTCGGTCCTATCGCCTTGCCCTAGCATCGCAGCCGTCTCTCTCTCTCGCACAGAATTACAAAATATTATATGTGTAGTAAAAAAAAACATAGAGAAAAAGATAGAGAGAAAGGTGAGAGGATTTTTTTAGGCAGGTGTCAAAGCAACAAAATTTTGAAGGAAATCTCGGGGTTGATCCGGTCACCTGAAGCCCTCGGTCGTCGAGATTATCCGACCGAGGGAGTGCAGACACTATTTGAAGAATTGATCGCTCTTCAAATCTCCTCGCCGTTGATTCGCTCCGGTCAAGTCAAGCCACTCCTTACCTCCCAGCGCCGGGGAGGGGACGCCGAAAGGCTTTCGAAATTTCCAGTGAAAACAAGTGGCTTAAAATTAAATGAAATTGGACTTGATTGAACAAAAGACTTGGATCAAATTTTAAACAATTAAAAGACCCTCACATGATATTAAAAAAAATAAAATGGCTATGAAGAATGATTTCTAAAATGATTGTGATTAAACGATATCCAAAAGCTATTTTAAAAGTCAAATTTAAATTATACAATCACCAATCAAAAAATCATTTGGTATATGTCAAATCCAACTATGATATTAAATCCAACTATGATATTAAATCCAACATACATTGTATAGTGCTAAACTAATAAAACAAAGGTTAAGTCCATAACTCAAGGTTCGAATCAGTCTCCTTCAGCATCTTTTTTGGTTTAGGATATTGAGATTCCTTTATATATAACTAAAGTTATCAAAAGATGATTAACTTTTCAATTGATAAAGTACATTTGGAATTCCCTAAGTGATAGTATGGATAATCTTCCCATGCAATATGGTTTGATACTTATGTTTTGATATAAAAACAAAGGTCGTGATTATGGTAGCATAGGTGTTGACGATGCCATAGTTTTAAATCCAATGGAACTACAAAATCTGTTGGAGGGTTATTGTGGATGTTTATATCAAATTACAATGAATAGAAGCTGAAGCTAAAAATTTGATTAGGTTATTAAACTTGTTTGTTCATATGAATCATGGTATACACATCATTATTGAAATATGCTTCCTAAGGATCCCTAAAGGAGTCTTTTTGGTCTAAAATGAATAAGATGATTTTTTTTCTAATGAAATTGGAAATCTCATGTATTTTGGTAGTGATGATTTTCATAAGGTTTGAGAATGACTATATTGCAAATTATCCATGAGGGGTATCATCCAATAGTAATTAAGCAAAATTGGGACTCTATGTTAAATACGATAAGACAACATAACACTTGATAATTAATTGTCATTTGATATCTTGCAATAAAGGACTTATCTAGGTTCCTTTATGAAATTATGAAAGTTCTTTGGAAACCCTTTACTATGTGGAGATCGACAAGATCTTTGTAGAACTGACAAGTCACACTAAAATTTACCTATAAATGGGAGCCACATAATTTGTAGTGTACTCTATGATTATGCTACAGGTATAAACGAGAAGCTCATACAAAACAAATTAGCATGTCTAAAAATAGAAGCGGGGAACTTCTAGTTCGTGCTACCATTAACTTATAAGCAGGAGTAAGAAATTGATAGTGCACATAATTAGCACGCATGTAGCACTAAGAAATTCATGACTAATGATGTAGCCCGCTCACAAGTAAGAACACAATCTCCTAGCATCTATTGAGCAAATCTCCTCTAGGAATTGTGTCAAATTACAATAAAAAAGATAAAATTATTTGAAATGCCAAAAAACATCTTTTCTGAAGCAAAATTCATCGATAATAACGCCACCAGATCCACAACAGGTGTAAAAGCGGAGTCGTAGGCCCTTAAAAGAAATCTCGGGCATTGCTAAATGAAATCATTAATGCAAATAGATCATATTTAAATATTTTAAAAAATTCTCCTTTATGTATTAAATATGACTCCTTAAATTAAAATCACTATACATGTGCTCCGACAAAGGCAATAAATTTCTAAACACCAATGTCCGAGAATGTTGCGCAGGGTCAAATGCTATAACCCGCAAATGCTCCGATCGTCATATCTGAATCTCAAATCCAAAGATTTGAGAATGCTGCGCGGGCCAAATATTCAAGTATCATCCTTCTCCTCAAAAGGACTGGAGTCGACCTGATTTGAATAATAAAATGCCCCCAAAATACCCGCATGGGCCCCGACGAGTGTTTTATGAAACACACGTGACGTCTAGAGATGTTGCGCGGGCCAACAACTGAAGTCAAGTATGAACTCAATCCTCTGTCACCAAGTTGACAAAGTCGATAAGGTTCAATCCACAAAATGCAAATATCTATAAGTCACCCAAATGATGGCCGTGTTGACAGAAAATCTCAACCGGAGGGATCAACTCTCAAATCAAACAAAAGCACAAGATTTTTGAAATGAAATATATCATCTAAAAACTTAAAACTAAAGCACATCCACATTCCGCAATTGTTTATCGGGGGTGATAAATTTGAAATTTATCTCAGCTCACAAAGAGCGAATGCGTATCGGGTGTATTTCTACGATTCATCCTCAAATAGTCTTTTACCAGCAAGGACGTAGCACATGCCCTCTGATCTGGTGGTTTTGCCGCAAAATGACACCATTATATTACGATCATGGCCAAAGCCCGTATGTTCTCTAACGGCGTCAAACCCTTCAGTTATGAATCATAGGGAATATTCGATAGGCATAAAGCCCTCTGTTAGCTAAGATGTATTCAAATTTATCCCCTTAGACAAACACCATCCCAGATCTACAATGTATTCTTGGACGAAGCAACCCATGGTTGCTGATAAGGTACCTTCTGTCAGGTTGGGTCGACTACCTCCTCTGACTAAGTAGACCATGGAACATGACAGCTCGGGACGACGGAACCATATGATCTTGATAGGGCTCGTCTTCACTCCCCCACCACCAGTTTTAATTTTATAGTGATAAACTCCAAATTCCAAACTTCAAAATTTAAATCCAAAACTCAAACTCTAAAATATTGCTATTATATGATGGGTTTATAACCTATTTGATCTCTTTAACGACTAGCCTTAATCGAAAGTGCTCTCTCATTATCGGGATGGGTAATTAACTATAGGGGTTTGCGCCTATAGGAAACCAAAACTCAAATCAAAAAGTCCTCACAAAATGAGGGCGAAATCTCTAGGTAGTGTCTTATCTAAAACTCAATCTGTCTTCTGAAAATTCACCTGGAACTTAAGCTCGTTAAAACTCTCTGCCATCGTCGTCACACTTAAAAGAGAGAGAGAGAGAGAGAGAGAGAGAGAGAGAGAGAGAGAGAGATGGATGGCGTGGAGAGGCTGGGAACACACTTATGAAATTTTTGGAGCCCATACATGTGTTAATCACAGGAGATGCATATCGTAGTTTATATCTATGACATTATATTAATGCCTCTCTAGTTATAGAAAGGGCATCCTTTGTACTTATGACCCGAACCAGTGGAACAAGTCAAACGAGCTAAATCCATGATTATTTCCCCTTCCTAGTTTTTTCAAGTAAAAATTCATGTGCTATTATATTAATGCCTCTCCCATTATAGAAAGGGTGTCCTTTGTACTCTTGAACCACAGTAGTGAAATTATGTCAAACTAGTTAAATCCAAGACTTCAGGTTTTCAAAGTAAAAATTCAGGTGTTATTATATTATGCTTTAAACTTATTTATTTGTGCATGAGATTTTCGATAATTATAACATGATTAATCTCCCTTTATACTCCTGAATATTCCAACACAGCAACAACAAAAATAAATAAATATTATATATATATACACACACAGTGGCGAAGCCAGAATTTTTTTTAATGTGGGGTCACAAATTATGAATTATAAAAATATCTTTGACATTATTCATCCGGATTTGGGACGACGATTTTAAAAAGTTTTTTATTAGACTTGTTATAAAAAAAAAGTTAAATTATATAATTTAAAAAAACTTACAATCAAGAGTACATGCTATTCATATTCTTCTTACATGACACCTAAAATTTCTCTCATCAAGTCTTCATTTTTGAAAAAATTGTACAATTACTTTATTATCAAAATTATTAAAAATATATATTTTCAATATAAGTCTAGACTTTGATGGAGAATTTAATAGACAGTGGATTATAATAATTACTTCTAAAAAATAATGAAAAATGATCAGAAAAATTAAAATTTTTATTCTTAAAGTGAAAAAATTAAAATTTATTCAAGAGAACTTAAAGTGCATGAGAAGTTTTAATTGAAAACCTTAAAACAATTTAAACTCAAATAAATTTTACAACTTAGATTTAAAATTTTTTTTGTCTACTTAAGAAGAAATAGAATACTAAAAAAAA
>NW_021319820.1:20839-26291 GCF_001605985.2 Dendrobium catenatum | reverse complement strand
AAAAGTTATATTATATTAACAGTATAATATAACAATATAATATAATACTATATTATATTATATTAATATAACAGAATAATATTATAATATAATATTGTTGTATTATATTATAATAAATATATATCATGATATATATTTTTTATTATAATATAATATATAATTATTAAAAAAGTAATAATAATAAAAATAAAGAAGGGAAATGTAAGAAATTTTCAAACAGGTGTTGAAGACCCGCGCCATCGATCTTAGATCTGGGCGGATGGTTTTGAAATTAAAGACCTGCGCCGTTGATTTTCAATCCGGGCAAATGGTTTTAAAATTTGAAGACCCCGGGCCGTCGTATCTTAGATCCGGCCGGGATGGTTC
Source organism: Dendrobium catenatum (assembly GCF_001605985.2). NCBI lineage: Eukaryota > Viridiplantae > Streptophyta > Magnoliopsida > Asparagales > Orchidaceae > Dendrobium > Dendrobium catenatum. Next base: position 25,925 of record NW_021319820.1, on the reverse strand, counting down.
CAATTTGAAGACCTCACGCAATCGATCTTAGATCCTGATCCGAGTAGGAAGAATTACGGCAGTGCCGTCCCGATTTCTCCCTCGGTGGGGAGGAGACGCCGGGAGGCTGCCGAAATTTTCAATGAACAACAAATGACTTGGACTAAAAATCTAAAATTGATTTGAACATAATTCAAATTTAAAAAACAATTTTAATTGAAATTTGATCAAATAATATTTTACCTACACTCGAAATGAACTCAAATCTAATTTAATTTGAAATCGACTTGATATGTGATGCTTTCAAATAGATATTTTCGTCACTGTCTTGCACTCAAATAAATGGCAATATTATTTGAGCGCTTATTAAATCAATCAATTTGGAAACCAATATGGTTGTTGAGCAGTCATATCATAAATCTATCATATTGGAAGAGATTAATAATATTACTAGATATCAATGGGTACACAACAAATTAGAAAGCAATTAGTATTTAATTTATCTCATATGATTGATAACATAAAGAATGCATCTTTTTGGGTTGAACGACCTTTATGTGAATAGGTTGAATATATCCTACATATTCTAATTTCATGAAATATATATAATAGAGCATTTGACATTTAACTGTCGTTTGATATCTTGCAACAAAGAATTTCTCTAGATTCCCTTATAAAAGTTCTTTTGAAACCCTTTGCTATGTGGAGATCGGCATGTATCAAGACTTAACATCATTCAAGGTCTTTACTGAACTAAACGATACACACTATAATTTACCTGTAAATGGGAGTTAGAGAATTTGTAGTGTGCTCTAAAATTTATGCTACAGACATACGAGAAGCTCTTACAAAATAAACTAGTCTATCTAGAATAGAAGTGGGAAACTTCTAATTCATATTACCATTCACTTATAAGCAAGAATATAGAATCTATAGTGCCCTCAACAACTAGACTATAAGTAAAGACAAGGAGTTTATTTCAAACAAATTAGTCTACTTATGGGAGAGAATATGAGAGCTTATAACAAATAATATAATTCTCCTACGAACACTAGCACGATCTCATAATGTCTATTGAACAAGCATTCTCTATGAGCTATGTTGAGTGGGATATTAATAACAAAGGGATATCTTCTATGTGCTATAAATGAAACCTAAATTAGAACAACGCCACCGGATCCACAACATGTGTGTAAGCGGACAGAAGGCGTTCGTAAGCCCTTAAATGAAAATTTGGGCATTTCTTAAATAAAATCACTCTCACAAATTGATCATATTTAAATATTTTTAAATGCCCCTTATATATTAAATATGATCACTTGCACTAAATTTACCCTGCATGTGCTCCGGTCAACATGTTAAAGGTATAAACACTAATGACCAAGAATGCCACGCACGGTCAAATGATATAACCCGCATGTGCCCCAATCGTCACATCTAAATCACAAATCCAACGATTTGAGAATGTTGCGCGGGTTTAATATTCAAGTTTCATCCTCCTCCTCGAAAGGACTGGAGTCCACACGACTTGAATTACAAAATGCCTCCCAAAATCCTACAAAAAATAAATGACCTTAATGTCACCCCGATGATGGCCGCGTTAACAGAAAATCTCAACCGGAGGGGTCAAATCTCAATTCAAACAAAAGTCCAAATTCTTGAAATAAAAATCTATCAACTGAAAACTTAAAACTAAAAAAATCATCCATCTCCCGCAACCGTTTGTCGGGGGTGATAAATTTGAAATTAACCTCAGCTCACAAAGAGCAAATGTTGTGTCGGGTGTATCACTACGATTCATCCTCAAAATAGTCTCTTGCCAACAGGGACGTGGTACATGCCCTCTGATCGGATGGTTTTGTCGTAAAATGGCACCATTATATTACGATCTCGGTCAAAGCTCATATGTTCCCTAAAGGCGTCAAACCCTAGAGTTATGAATCATAGGGTATATTCGATAGGCATAAAGCCCTCTGTGAGCTAAGGTGGATTCAGATATATCCCCTTAGATAAATATCAACCCAAGTCTACAAGGTATTCTTGGACGAAGCAACCCATGGCTGCCGACAAGGTACCTTCTGTCATGTTGGGTCGACTACCTCCTATGACAAAGTAAACTAGGGATCTTGACAACCCGGGACGACGGAACCATAGGATCTTGATCGGGCTCGTCTTCATTCCCCCACCACCAATTTTAAGTTTATGGTGATGAACTCTAAATTCCAAATTTCAAACTTTCAAATTCAAAATTTGAACCCTAAAATTGTTACAATTATATGATAGGTTTATAACCTATTTGACCTCTTTTACTACTAGCCTTAATCAAAAGTTCTCTCCTATTATTGGAGGGGTAATTAACTGTAGGGGCTTGCGCTTATAGGAAACCAAAACTCAGATTAAAAAGTCCTCACAAAATGAGGGCAAAATCTTTGGGTAGTGTCTTATCTAAAACATAATTTGCCTTCTGAGAATTCTCCCATAACCTAATCTCGTTAAAACTCTCTGTCGTCAATGTCACACAAACACTCAAAAGAAAAATAGACAGATGTGTTGCGGATCTGTTTTCATGGTTTATGATTTTGATGAAAGCAAATCCTCTTATTTCTCTCTGACTGCTTTCTACTAACATTTCAGGTTCACACGATCAGACTACAATTTGGAATCAACTTAAGATTTGGTAGACTAGGTCTGAGTCAGTTTGTATTTTTTCTTTCTTGAGTCTATTGTATTTGGTGTGGCTCCTGATGTTTTATAACTTTAAAAATTTTCTGTTGCTCCCGAAAGATTTCTGTTTTTGGTAATATCGTCCGGGACGATATTTATATCTTCCTGGACGATCTGTCCAAAAGCAAAAACCCTAATTAGGGCATCCTCATTAAAACAGCCGTCATTATGCAAATTACATCATCCTGGATGATTTTGTATCGGTCAGATCTATTTAAGAATTACTTATTTTTGGACATCGTCCCGGTGGATTGTCCAGAACTATAAAATATCGTCCAGGACGATCCAGGGCAATTTTGCCAAAATTTCTCTGGAATTTAAGGAAAGCAATTATGACTTGATTTTACGGTCAAATCGTCCTAGACGATCGCAAAATTGTCCAGGACGATATGCTGGACTATTGGTCATCGGATAGCTATTTTTCAGGGCGATATCGAGGATGATATTCCATAATTTGTACTGATTGTTCAGGACGATATGAATAAATTTCTTATGATCTTCTCAAATCGTCCCGACTAATTGGGCTTAAATTGTACTGATCGTACAAGACGATAATGTCGACAACTTGCATTAATGAGCTCGTTTTGAGAGCTTCTATTTAAGCTTTGTCAAGGCACTTTTGTAAGCGTCTTTGGCAGCCATTGTAGCTACGTTCTTTTGGGGGAAACTTGAAGAGAGAGCTTGAAAGGGAGTGAAGAAAGGGTGGAGTTTGTAGAGGGAGAAGATCCTGTGAGGGGGGACTCAAGGGAGTGTAGAGGGGGATCCACACGGTTGCTCCGGCAAGCTCACACTTGAATACCGTCGGATTCAAGGCTTGTCTCGAGGGAAGTTCGCCAAAGAAGAAGATCACTTCGGTGTCAAAGGACCCGGCGACTCCGCCGCACCAGGGAAGGTGGAAGTAATTTTGTAAGGGCTTCTCCGCCTAGCTGTGGGGGCTAAAGAACAAACACTTGTTTTAGTGCAATACTTGGAGGGGAAAGCTCCGGCACACAGCAGAAAAGTAAAACCCAGCGGCCTAACCTAGATCTAGAAGTGGTGCCCTAGCAAACAATTCTATGTGTGTGTAAGGCTGGTGTGGTTTGGATAGGTCATAAGCAGGGTAGTTAGTTAAAGTTTTTTAGAATTCAGGTTTGTTGGGGGTCTGAAAATGATATTTTATTTGAAATTCAAATATTAGTGGATTAGGGTCCATTTTAATTATTTCAGTTTGTTGATCAGTTTTAAGAGCTTAGGGTATTCATATTTAAAGTTTAAATTGTATTAGCCAATTTTGGAAAATCCCGGGTCCTCTTATGTATTAAGCTAAGGGTCCAAAAAGTCACTATGGGAAATAGGCTAGGTTTGGGGTTTCTATCACCTTAGGAAAATACTAGACCTTAAGACGAGCAGTTAGACAGGTAGTACACTGGATTTGGAGTTTTCTAGGCAAAGTTATGAAATTTCTAAGTTTCGGGCACTAGACTATAGATTGGGGTTGACCAAAAAATTGACTTTACAATCTGAACCTGTTTCTGGAAACCTAAGATCTTTAATAAATACTAGACCCTAATAGGAGTCCAATCCAAGTGAGTTTGTCTAATTTGTAATTTTCTACAATTAGTTATGAATTTTCTAAAATTGGGGTATTTATGGAATTTCTAAATTAACTAGGAAAGGGCCGATTTTACTATTTTAGTCCAAATGAGCTTCAAACTGATTGGAATCACCCCCAAAGGTCAGGAATGACCTTAGAAGGTGTTCCCAAGTATTTGGGGAAAATTTGAGATTTTTAATAATTTTTAATGAATTATTAGGGGCAAAATGGTAATTTCCACTTAAGGTTAAATTAAGAGTCAACCTAGAGTAAAACTAAGGAGCCCTATTTATCTAAAGTCAAGGGTCAGATTCTGGACAATTCAAGGTATGGTGGGTAATTTTTTGACCTAAAATAAATTTATTGTAATTTTTAGAAGGTCTCCGGGCCTTATTTAGCAGGTTAATTATGGTTGGTTAATTAAGGGCTCTAAAAGCTCCTAAATATTTCCAGGAAATTATGAAAGGCTTATAATGTCATTAAGTTTAAGTGTTGAGGTTTTCATGTTAATCAGTGATCTATCATAGCTCCTATGAGACTTCTAAGTTTGCTAGACAGATCCTTAATTTTTGTCCTTAGGGTGTCACTACGTTGTAGGAGTTTAATGTGAAGTTTACACTAACCCTCAGGATAATAAATGCATGGGAGTACAAAAATGAAATAAACACACCATGTCCTTAGATCTAGGAGAGCCTAAGCTAAGTGCTCGTGGTGCGACCTACACATGCAATCTACGAAAAATAAAAGGAAAGACACCTAATGGAGGAATTAGTGAATGATTGGAACTCAATCACCCACTAATCCACTCCC
>NW_021319820.1:14411-20739 GCF_001605985.2 Dendrobium catenatum | reverse complement strand
ATAGATTTGAAAATAATTTTAAATTTATTTAAATCCTTCAAAAAAAAAAAAATAAAAAAAAAATAAAAAATAAAAAAAAAAAGAGAAGAAGAAAATTCACTCTCTCGATCGAGACAACAAAATATAATGAAATTTTAAACATGAGTAAAACGAATGAAGAGCATTCGTGGGGGAGCGATTTCGCATTCTAAAATGAGGTATATGAAAAATTACTTAGATCTATGTGTTGTGACCTAGATCTAAAGTGTTTTGAGAAATTCTTACCGTTAGATCTTCAAGGTCTTCAAACGGTTGAGCTTGTAGATTGTCCTCGTATATATCTCTAGTTGAAATCACGAACAAACGAACTCTAGATCAACCGGATTGAGGCCTTGGATGGATCTAGCCTTGATCTCGCCGGAAGATGGCCGCCGGCGGAGTTTTACCGGTGGATTTGAGTGGAAGAAGGTGGAGAGAGGTTGGAAGAGCTCTCACACCAAGAAGTTAGGGTTGAGAGTGGCTAGGGAGAGAATAGAAGCTCCAAAAGAGTATTTAAATGATCAAACCCTTAGATCTACGGCTAGGATTCATCCTAAGGCTAATTAAGAGGGAATTGAGGTGATTTAGCCATCGATTTAATTGCTTGATTTAATAATAAATTTAAGCTCAAAATTAGATTCGAGTCAATTCAAAATTTAATTTAATTTGGTCAAATTAACCCAATTAAATTTAAATAAAATGACGACTCAAATCATAACAAACTCGATGTGGCCAAAGCGAACTAATCAATCCTGATCGAGCCTAATTCGACTCAACTCGAGCTGATTTGTGCTCGAATTGAGCCTTATGGGCTTAATTAAATCAATCAAAGGCCCTCAATGACACTCGAACGAAAATCGAGGTCAACATAATCTAATTGCATGAATTTATCCCACTGAACTGAAAAATAAAGTTTTTGAGCTCCTACCACTGAATGAAAATAAATAAAAATGATTGATACAATTTTAATAAAAATATTTTGGACTGATGCATGTAAATTACATATCTTTTCTAATGAGACTCTTAATTGTAGATGTGGTTCATAGCATGTGCATCCCTAGATTTCTATCCAGATTATAAGGGTGAAAAGAAATCTGATATGGTATGTTATGGAGGAAGCAGGTAGCACAAAGAAAAAAGCACAGAAATAGGAATAACAGTAGAAATATGTATTGATTAAAAACTAAACTTGCGTTCTTCTTCCCTAGAAGAAGATATACTATCAAGAGAGCTCATTCTCTTGCTGAAAATAACCCAGACTAAGCAAAAGCTACTATAGTACTATAAAACTATAAACAAAAACTAGAAGAGTGATTGCTAACGTCTCGTAACATAAATACATAAGCACCAGGTGATAAAATGAACCATAGAAAAAAAAAGGTTATAATGCACCACATCATTTCCCATAGTAACGAAAGAATTTGACTCGGATGAAGAAATGTTGGTCTGTGCTTCATTTGGAGGATAGGTGAAGATGTCCACAATATTGAAAGTGGATGAAGTGTTAAGCTCAAGTGGTAAATCAACGACATATGCATTTTTGTTGATTTTCTTGGTGATTGCAACATGAACAATTTTTTTGTCGGCTCAATTTAGAGTATGTTCTGGGGGGGAAACTGTTCACGTCTAAGGCGAATCATGACCAAGTCACCAGGGCCAAAGAGTCGTTCACGTCGATGCTTGTCCACAGCTTGCTTGTACTTGATATTGGATTGAATAAGTTTATTGTGAACTTCAGTAAGCATGGTAGATAATTGTTCAGTCAATGCCAAAGCAGACTTGTTGTTGCATTTAGGTAACACTACCACATCTACAGTGTGATTCAGCTACTTAGTGCATGCTATACTGAACGGACATCATCCAGGTGAATTATTTGGCATGCTGTTGTAGGCAAACTTAGCTTGCCCCAAAAGGTCATCCCAGACCTTAGGATGCTCTTGAAGCAAACATCGAAGCATATTGCCGAGAGTCTAATTTACCACTTCTATCTGCCCATCAGTTTGGGAGTGGTAGGCCGATCTGAGCTTAATTTATGTGTGTAACCACTTCCACAACTCCCTCTAAAAAGGGCTAACCAACTTAACATCGCGGTATGAAGTGAGGCTACGAGGGATTCCATGTAGGCGAACAATCCCATTGAAAAATATATGTGCAATGTTAAGTGCGTCTAAAGTCTTTTTATATATAATGAAGTGAGCCATTTAAAATTGATCGATAACAACCATGATAAAATCATTTCCATGCTTAGTGCGAGGCAGACCAAGTACGAAATCCAAGCTCAAGTCCTCCCAAATGGTATTTGATAATGGCAACGGATGGTATAGTCTAGTGTTTTGTCCTCTGCCTTTGTAGACTTGACAAATTAGGTAGCATTCCACGAAGTGCATGACTTCTTTTCATAAATATGGTAAAAAAAATTGGACTATAATTGAGCATAAGTATTGTTTCGACCACTATGTGTTGATAACTAGTCGTAATGCGCTTATTTGATTAGTTACGGCAGCTAGGAGGAGTCCGGGATACATAATAAATTATGTTTAAACAAGTACCCAATCCTTATTATGAATTCTGGAGCATAACAATTATGATGGCAAGCCATCCAAATCTATCCAAAGTTGTGTTTATAGCATAAAGCTCCTTCAAGCACTCCAATCTGGTAATCTCAGTTTGCAATTGAGTGAGGAGAGCTGATCACCGACTGAGGGCATCCACGATAATATTTTGTACACCTATTTTATATTTTAAAATAAATGAAATTTTTTGCAAAAATAAAATACACCTAGCATGCATACAATTGATGTGCTTTTGATTGTTGATATACTGCCATTAAAATTCTATTAATGCATATCGAAGGGCTAATTCCTTTGATGTTAGTAATTATCCACCTAAAGGCTCTTTTAAAATTACTTAAAACCCTAATCAACTTTTTTTTTTTTATGCTTTTCTAATCTTGTAGATATGATTATAAGAAGATTTGAGATGTTACCAAAGAAAGCATACTTAAGATGGCTAGGTAAAATCTTAAGCTCTAAGTTAGGAGCTTCTTTTATAGAAGGTCTCAAAGTTTTACCAAAAGATGGAGTCTCTAAAGTTTCAATTTTTTCTTTAAACAATCATGTATTACTTCCAATAGTTAAAACTGACTCTCCTGAAATCTCACCATTCTCCTCAACTTATTCTTCCAATAAATTTCCTTCTAACAATTCTTCTTTTAAACTATCCACTACAGTGTCTTCCAAATTAACTCTAAAGCAATCTATATTCTTTTCTTGATGTACTTTTTTAGATTTTAGAACATTAATAGTCACCTCCTAATCTTAAATCGTCATAATCAATTTCCCTTTTTGCACATCAATCATGGCTTAAGGACTTCCTAAAATGAGGGATATTTCTTTATCTTCTTTCATATCAAGCACAATAAAATCAATTGGGAAAATAAATTTATCAGCCTTAATCAAAACATCTTCTATTACCCCTAGGTTAAGTAAAAAATCTACCAGTTAATTGAAGATTAACAGAAGTAGGTTGAACCTTTCCTATATCTAATCTTTTGAAGGGGGTGTGAGATTGATGCTTGATCTTAGATCACACAAATTTCTTCCACATAATTTATCACCCATAGTTAAAGGTAAAACTATCTGGATCTTTAAGTTTGTCAGGAAGTTTCTTTCAAATTATAGCACTACACTTTTCAATTAATACTAATATTTTAAATTCTCCTAACTTCCTTTTTCTTATTCAAAATATCCTTTATGAACTTTATATAGGTGGGTATTTGCTTTAATGCTTCAAAGAAAGTTATGTTGATAGTTAATTTCTTAAACACCTCTAAAAACTTAGAGAAATGCTTACCAAAATTTTATTTGATCAACCTCTGAGAAAAAGGTGATGGTTATCTCTCTACAACCTTCCTAATTAATTTTTCAAGTTTTTTTATAGGGTCAGGTTGTTTAATAGAGGATTTACTTTCTAAATATTTTCTTTCTTCATTATTCTTTTGAGTTAGATCTCTATTCTTATATCTGTCTCCCAAATTTCTTCCACTACTAAGTTGGATATTATTACAATAATTTTCTTTTTTTTATTATTAATCAACCTAGCAAGATTCCCTATATGGCCTTCTATTTTTCTAAGGGTAGTAGATTTATATTACAATTGAATTCCTAATTATATAATAATATCTTCCAAGGTTATGTTTCCATTCCCAACATGTTCATTTTGCTCAAAACTTGAAGGGTGATGTTACGGTGCTACATAATTTGGTGTCGTGGCGTTCACACATATAGGATCACCAATAGAATTAGGGTAAATTATAATACCTTTTTAGTCTGGCTCTGACTTCTAAAGTATCTAATTTTTTTAACATAATAGCTACCTAAGCAGTAAGAATATACAAAATGTTTGATACATAAACTCCAGCTACTCTCTTAGGATTCACCCTATCAGAGACCACTAAAAATTATTGGTAGAAAGAAATTTCCTCTATTAATTAATAAGAATTCTCAAATGGTTTAGACATTAAAAAACCTCTAACTGTTGCATCTATAATTAACCTATGATATCCTATTAATCCATTATAAAAGGTTGTAATAATTAACCAATCAGGTAAAGCATAGGGATGACATTTCCTGAGCATCTCCTTAAATCTCTCCCAACTTCCATAAATTGATTCTCCTTCAAATTGGGTAAATGAAGTAGTATCATTTCTAAGTTTAGCAATTTTTTAAGGTGAAATACTTTGCTAGGAATTTGTGCATTCACTCATTCCAAGTGGTTATAGAGCTTGGGGGTAAAGAATTCAACCATATTTTAGCCTTATCTCTTAAAGAAAATGGGAATAATTTGAGTCTAATGGCATCATTACTAACACTATTATACTTAAAAGTTACACAGATTTTCAAGAAACTGACTAAATATAAGTTAGAATATTCAACAAAAGTTCCCCCAATTGAGAATTTTGAAGCATTTAGATAATGGTAGATTTCAATTCAAAAGTATTAGCATGTATAGTAAATCTATTGATACTTTGAGGGTTTCTTCTACTATAAGATTAGCATACTCTCTGAGTGGTCTAACATGATCTTTATCTTGAACTGGGTCAAACATTATTAAAACATTTTGAATTTTTATAAGGATCCTTTCTATTTCTGGATCAAATAATAAGGGCACCTTACTAGATCTACCAAGCATACAACAAAGATACAACAACTAAAAATCAGAAACTAAATAATCAAATAGAATATATTTTTTTTAATATTTAATAAATAGAATAAAGATACAAGATATAAGTAGGTCTATATATGCACTTATTTCAATAATATAATAAATTACAATAAACACATTACTTTCCCAACAACGGTGGCAAAAACTTGATGGGGGCCAAGGCAAATACAAGAAGTTAATGGTGAGCTAATGTGAAACTCGCTGAATTTGAAATATACTTAGCTTTTCTTTGATATAAAATTTATAACATCCCACTAATTTATGCACATATATGTGTCAAATCAAGTAATAAAGTGATAGAGTAGAGTGCCAAACCTATGAGGAAGTGTTCTTCTAAATTACAACAAAACTACTATTGTTTACTTCAATTGCATGAATTTATCCTACTAAAATGAAAAATAAAGTTTTTAAGATCCTACCACTGAATGAAAATAAGTAAAAATGGTTGATACAATTTTAATAAAAATATTTTGAACTGATGCATATAAATTACATATCTTTCATAATGAGACTCTTAATTGTATATGTGGATTAGAGCATGTGCATCCATAAATCTCTATCGAGCTTGTAGGGGTGAAAAAAAAATATCATTAGTCTTCCTATAGTTTTATTATCTCCATAGAACCTAGAATATTCAAACATCCTATGTCTAAGTATGTTAATTTTTTATTTCAATATTTATAATTGTTTTTGTATTCCTCTATCGAGGCTATACATCATACTAAGTTTTAACTACACACATGGACATTATATGTATTAAATGAAGAAGGGGGGATATTAAAAACATCAATATTTTCAATAAAAAATAAGAGTCTATATTAGTAATTCATATGCTATTTGTATCATTAGCCCAACAAAAGTAATCTAGCCAGACATGGAAGAAATAACAAGCAAACTCACATTCATTTTATTCAAATAAGAATAAAGTACAAGAAAAGTAGTAGAATTTTATCACCATGAAAGATCAGAGTATTTTCTCTACACTATTTCTTCCAACACTTACAAAGTTGTTTATATAAACACAAGCTAAACTCTTCTAGAGATTGTATTTTACGCTTCTCTACCTCCCTTAAATTTTACCCTAGGG
>NW_021319820.1:0-7483 GCF_001605985.2 Dendrobium catenatum | reverse complement strand
GACAATCAGATTTCCGACATCGTGTCCAGTCACGTGAATATAGTGTTTTAACGGAAGCGACATCGACTGATGCGGCACCTGGGAGTTCCAGAGCCTTTATCTATGGGTGATGCTGGGAAGGCTTAGTCTTATTTGTTATTAGTTTGTTATGTTTCCGTTTGTACCACCTAATAGAGGAACTGTTTCACTATTGTACGCCCAAGGGACACGATGTGACCTTTATGCTGTTTATGTTTTTCTGTAAAGCCTATATATAAAGCTTGTATCATTGTATTGGAGGTTATTATTGGATTGAAATGAAAAATTTTTCAAGTCTTGTTCTCTTTGTGAGTGCATGAGGTTCTCAATGTGAGTGTTCCCTTGAGATCGTTCTTTGTGAGTTCTCAGTAGTTCTTATCTTTATTATTTACTTGGCTTTTGCACAATCTTCTTAGCCCTAGAGAGTTCTTCCAAACTCCTCTGCCTTGCGTGCCTTGGATAGTGCCCGGCCGTTGGAGCTCTCCCACCGCCGGCAAGCTCCATCTCCGCCACACGGAGGCCGGCACGCATAGCCGATGCGCCCCCTCCTCTCATCGCGCATACTCCGCTAAATTGGTCAGCTTTCCGGCAAACATTCGTCAAGATTAGATGATTTGAATTTCAAAAATTGATTGTTTCCTAAATTTGGAAATCCAAATATTGTCAAATTCTTCATGATAAGAAAATGTTTTCAATCAATTTAATTTGGAGTTTAGATTTTTTGCCAAACATATCAAACCAAGCATTAACCCGTCCTCCTCGTCATAGTTTTCCCTCCTCCTGCAGCATCGCCGGGCCTCCCAGCGCGCCTATGGGGAATCCATTAATGGCTAGCAATTAATCCTCTTAAATCCTTTTGGTAATTCAATAATCGGATAAAACTTCTCCCCTACACAGTGACAAGGGAGGGAGAACCGCTTTTGCAAGTGTCGCTTAAATTTGAAAATCAATATTCAGTTTTCTCCCTTTAAAATCCCACCGCTTATTTGAAATTTTTCCAAATTAATGCATTGATTACATTAATTGGGCATTTCATATCCTAACCCTTCCCTCCTAAATTCTCCCTAACTGGAATTTTCTTTTTCAGTTTTTGGAGTCATTCTGCACTCCTCCTCCTCTCACCCCCATACACCGCCAGCCGTCTTCCCCCTTTTGGCTCCTACCGCCATCACGGCACGCCGCTCGCCGGTGTGAGCCCGGTGTTTAGACTGGAAGGATCTGATGCCCTCATCAATTTCACATAGTAAAAAATGTGAAAAATCTCACTGGTAGTGAATGATCTTTGGTCTTGGCTTTCTAAAAAATCCCATGGAGCTTGCATCTAACTTATGTTTTTTTTCTTTTTCCTCGGGGTGCTGGTGTTATATTTGTAAATATTTGCTTTGTTTCACCCATCTTTTCATTAAGAAAAATAAGTTTTAAAATCAGCTTGTTTATAATCATCAAAACCCTCCATCGCTCTCAAGTATGGTAAAGTAATGCCAAAAGGCTAAACAATTGCATAATCATCACAATCATCATAGTGGTTAATAAAGGCCTGTTTACTTTCTCAAAAACTCAATTAAGTAGATGTTAATGTCGGGCAATCAAAAACTAGGACATGGTTGAGGATGACAATAAGCAATTTATGCAAAAATAACATGGGCTTGTAAATATCGATTGATCATAAAAATAAAGTATTGATGTTCAGCCAAAGAAACAAATAAAGCAGTTAAAATACCTGCTGTTGTTCTGCCGCTACCTCCATACCATGTTATAGTCCACCCACCACATTGATAACCAATATCATCAGCATGCTGCCCCGAAACCAGAATTCTTCTGGCATTTTTATCTAAAGGAAGAAATGGCTTGTTTGGATCCTTCCCATTTTTTAACAGAACTAAAGATTTGCGTACCGCCTCACGTGCTAATTCTAGATGTTCCTGAAGAGAATCATAATATAAGTTGATATGTGTAAAATCTAAAATACAGGTAATGAAAAAAAAAAAGATTTTTATTTAAAATATCTAATATTATTAGTTACGTTATGTATATAAAAAATTACTTAATTACTTGTATATATCTCAATAGATGCTTATATTGGAAGAGAAGTTTTGTCATTTAGTTATAGTAGTGGGCCGCATTTTTCTTTCTTTTGATAAGGGTTCACGCATGCAGGATTTATTATTCAGTGTGGAGTCCGGATGTATCCGGAGACCAATAAAAATACACCACATCATCCCAAAAATGTACCACGCTCGAAACCGAGTGTAACCGGACGGTTCTCCCGTCCAGTCTGGTGTCCACACAAAATAATTTCTTCGCATGCAGACAGTTGGCAAAAATCTAGAAAAAGAACGGGTGAGGGATTGTAGAAGAAATTAGCACGGTGCATGGTAGGAGTCGGCACAGTGACTTTCTGCATATGGGAGTTCAACACAGCCATGTAGGAATTACTGCAGCAGTTTTGGCACAGTGTTTTCGGACGCTATAGAAGGGAGCGGCACAGTGGAATTGCTGTGAGGGAGTGGTAGCTAGGTGAGAGCAGTAGTTGTGAAAAAAGAGTTATTAAGAAATACCAGAAGTGTTGAATGCAAATAGAAGATCAGAGAACGGTACAAATTGGGTAGGTATAACTGTAATTAATTTTAGTAATATTAACAAGAAATTATTTGGATATACTACTAAGATCAATTGATTTCTACGGCAGACTTTGAGAGCAGAAATTTCATTAAAGAATTCCAGTTAGAGGAGAATCCTAGAGAAATTGAAGGAAAAAGAAATCAAGGTAACCAATTGGTTATACTGCAATGTTATGGTAGCTTTATTAAATTCCAAATAATAGTTCAAACTCTTAAATGAAATGTCACCAAATGTAGGAACTATTTGGATATAAGCATAAGGGAGGTTTTGAAGTAATATGTTATATTCAATATAAGTTAATGATGTGTATGGGTGTCAATATTTGACGCGACTTAAAAACCTGACTCGAACCCGACCCAAAAATCCCGGGTTAGGGTCAACCCATTTGTCAAAAGGGTCGGATTCGGGTTCAAGAAACTGACCCATGCCAAAAGATCGGGTCAGGTTTAAGTTGACCCAGAAACCCGATAATGACCAGGATTGACTAGAAATTCTGGCTACCGGTTCGATTCCTGCTCACATTCACGACTCGCGAGTCAACCCGACGTGAAAGGCCTCGCCGTCCACCTTTCCTGTCATCCTGCAGCCTTGCCGTCCCGTCGCCGACGTTCCTTCCTAGGATAAATTATAGGCTGCCAGTGGCTTGCGGCAATCCTTCCTAAGCTAAACCCCAGGCCGCTCGTCCCACCAATGACATTCCCTCCCGACGACGACGTTCTTTCCTTTGAATCTTGTCTAATCTAGCGGCTTCAACGAGAGAGATGAGACGAGTAGACGACGACGGTGTTCCTTCCTCCAATTCACGCGCTTCTTCGGCCATAACCCTTTTCGTGTCGGGTCGCGTCAATTTGGAAACCCAACATATCAGGTATGGGTTGAAGTTTATGACCCATTTGCAAAAACGGGTCGGGTTCGAGTCGTGTCAAAAAGTATTGAGTCAGTTTTGGGTTCGACCTGAACCTGACCCGCAAAGTGATTTTGACACCTCTAATGATATGCAAAATTGATTGAGCAATAGATTATGGAGTTTATGGAATGTAAAAGAAATTATTGTAGTTTAATTACAATCGAAAAAGGACACTGTGGACCTCCGAAAAGAGCACCGCGCGAACGGGTCGATTGGAAGGGTAGATTGGATCGTGCATACGACTAACCATTGAGGATAGAAGGCTTTGGAACCAACACACTCGATGGTACAATATACACCGAACATAGTCACGGTTCCCAGAAATTATCGCGATATCAGGCCGAATGGGTTTAAGTAGATGTGGGGTCCAGTTTCCCACGGCGCAGACCCCGTGGTTAATTAAGATCTCAGGCTGGAAACATGAGAAACCCGATTAAGGCATCATTACAATATCCTCTCTAAAGGGCGAATCGGCACGAAGGTAGAACTAGGAAATCCACTCAAAGGAAACGAATTGTCGAAGAGGCGAATCAACATGCGAGGCCTCAAACTAGCATTCCGATGCTCTAGGGTTAAACAGAAACTGAGAAAATTAAAGTCATGTTTCCGATCACAATGCTGGAGAGGAAGAGGTGGCGCAAAATCCTGCCGACGCGGATAAGAGGTTTATAGTCCCGAAAGGAAGGTGAAACTAACCTACTATTAAGGCAATACTACGAGACCGATGTATAGCCTTGAATCTGAAATCTAGGTTGGGCTTTAGCGTCTAATCACACTAAGACCGTGGTCCTAGCAGATGCAGTGCAAAACGGAACTTATCGCGGCCTGGATGGGGGAGCAGCTAAACCACTCGTAATTCGCTTAAAACCCGATGCTTCCAGTCAATTAGAGATGGTGGGGGTAACGTTATTGAAATAGGAACGACATCTGAGGATTCCTAAGTGGTCCCTGACTTTTGTGGGTCAGATGCCCAAGTCGCAATTAAATTTTAATTAATTTGTTTCTAATGCAATGCATACATAGTGGAATGTCATCAAGAATCTATGGGGAATTTAAAAAACAGGCTTAATAGAAAAAATTTTTGCAAAAAGACTGAGTCTTCCCTGAGTCCGCACTTTCATCCTCATAAGGCCAGTTATCCGGATCTAACCCGCAGGCAGGAGGTCTTATAGCCCAGAAAGAAGAAGCATTAAGATGCAATGCGACCCGATGATTCTCGGCAGTTCCTAGGTCGTAATTCTATGTTATTAACTTAAATTTTTAAAATTAGTTAGAGTATAAAAATTAAAAGTCCTTAAGAAGAAGCCTCACGAATTCCAGCGAAAAAAAATCGACAATGCAAGAAAGAATCCTAAGAAAGCAGCAATCTACTGCACAATCAGGTAAACACATCAATATAAATTCAAGAACTATCTAAGGTAAATGTCCAAGATAAGGCCAACTGCCTTTAATTAACAACCAGAAATGCAGAAAATAAGTGCGGGCCATGCCAAAACAACCCGGATTCTAAGCCTAATGACAGACGCCACAACCTTTGAGTGTGATATTGGGTCTTCAATCTTTGCTATTCTGGATGTCTCTCTGGCCTCCTGGAACTCCCTCCTAAGGAGGGGGGGGGTGGACTCTGGGTCTCCTCCCTTGGCTCTTGGAAATCTCCTTCCTGGATCTTGGAATCCGTCGTGACTTGAATATCCAAAACGAAGAGACAATCCCTTGATAGGGAGCAATTGCTTTTTCTTTGGATATCTAAAGCATCCAGCTCGAATCTTCCAAATGAAGCAGACTCTCCCCTTCAGGATGCCCTTCTTCTTTTGAATCCGAGTTGAATAAGAAATATCCCAACTAAAGTAGTTTTCAACACTTAAACATTAATTAAAAATTTAAAATTATAAAGCAAGAAAATTCTAAAGGGACGCATGTTATCCTAATAAATATCCAAGCAGTTTATATGAAAATGTAAACTATCACCATGACCCTGTCAAGCCATGCTCCTATAATTTGAGGGCAAGCAAGCTCCATCTGGTGCATTATAATCAATTACTTTTAGCCCTCATTTTTAAATTTGGGGGGAACAGCAAGCACCGCATAAAGTTGATTAGAAAATCACATGATAATGCTATCCTTTTTATTATATTAGCAGGCCCACCTGCGAAGAACAGTAAATATACGTTCAAATTAGGGGTAGACTAGCGCTTAACAATACAATCAACAAAGTACAGAAAAAGTTAGCAACACACCAGCTAATTTCAAAACTAGCATGCAATGAAAAACCACAGGAAACCCGCACACACAGAAAATAAAACCCAGGCTAACCAGATCTAGAAGTGGGCCTTGCAAAAACAACTTCATGTGTGGTAAGGCTGTGTGGTTTGGATAGGTATAAGCGGTATATTAGTTAAAATTATCATTAAAGTTCAAGTCTTGGTTGGGGGTACCGAAAAGGATTTTAATGGAAAATTCAAATATAGGAATTGATCCAATTTAATTTATTTCCATATTTGGTGTGATCAGTATTTAAGAGTCTTAGATATGATTTGAAGTTTCAAATTGAATTAGCAATTTTGGAAGTCCGGGCCCATAGGGAACTAGACAAAGGGTCAAAAAGTCCACTACTGAATATAAAGGCTTAATCTGATCTCTATCAATCTTAGGAAATCAGACCTAATACAAGAGTTAGACAGGTATGGCTGAAATCAAGTTTCTGAGGAACGTTTATGAATTTTCTAAGTTTTGGCCTATCCTAGACTAGGGTTGACAAAATACAGTTTGACTCTTCTAATCTAGCCAGTTTCTGGAAACTAAATTTTTTTCATAAATAACTAGGCCCTATGAGTTTAACGCAAGCGTAGTGCTAATTTGGAGTTTTCTAACAATTAGTATGGATTTCTAAGATTGGTTATAAATTGGATTTTCTACAATCCAAAAAATAGCCCTTTTTTATTTTGCTCCAAACAAGCTCCAAACTGTGAATCACCGCCAAAAGTCCGGAAATACCTAAGATGGTCTTCCCAATGTTTTGGAGGAAATTTGGATTTTAATAATTTTATGATTTAGGGGAAATGGTGAATTTCCCCTATGTCAAAATTGGGAGGTCAACGTGTGAGGTCAAACTAGGGAGCCCTATATTTCTAAGTCAGGATCAGATTCTGAACAATCAGGTATTATGTGTAATTTTTGACCTAAAATCGTATTTTAATTGTATTTCCGAAGGTCTCGGGGCATTAAATTAGCAGGTTATTATGTTGGTAGCTAAGGCTTGAGACAGCAACTCCTTAAATAATTCTAGAAATATATCGATGAGCCTATGATGTCACTAAGTTTAATGTGAAAGTTTCAAGTCCATTCTGGGTACTTCCAGTCTCTATAGAAAACTTCTAAGTTCGCTAGTGGGTCCTTATTTTTGTCTTAGGTGTCACTACGTTATCTGGGGTTTGATAAAGTTTTAAGCTAACCCTAAGGTGAAAAAATGCATGCGGAAGTTAACAAAAATGATAATCAAACAACACCAGTCCGTAGATCTAGAGAGCCTAAACCAAGTGCTCGTGGTAGCGACCTACACATGCAAACTACGAACAGTAAGGTAAGTAAAACACCCTATGAAGCGGGCACTAGTGAATGATTGGGATCCTCATCACCCCTAATCCTCTCCCCCATGATTGCTCTCCAATTCATAGAAACCCATGTCTAGAAATTTCATACGATAGAGGTCTTCCCAACAATTAAACGGAATCTAGGTATAATAAAATTTAAAATAATTAAAAGTACTATAGATATAAAATATTTACTTTTTTCTTCTTTTTTCTTTTTTTTTTTCCGGTTTGGAAAATAATATCAATTGAAAAATAATTCAATTTCATAAATACATAAGTTTAGGGAAACCCCTGACACCTAAAACGAAAAGTCCAACGGATTTGAACAAAATATGTTGTAAAGTTA
>NW_021319819.1:28731-29619 GCF_001605985.2 Dendrobium catenatum | reverse complement strand
TAAATATTTTATATTTTTTAAATATAATTTATTGTATTTAAAATTTTATTTATTTAAAATATAAAAAATAAATATTTTATTTCATATCCACAACACCAAATCAATCTCCCACACTCAATAACCCATTCATCGAATATTCTCATTTTAATTTCTCTTTAGTAGATTGGGACATTTGTTTCACAACAATGCATGATGACATCGGGGTATGATGTTGTTACAACATATATTGACATTTCAAAACCTTCTCAATATCAAAGTCTGACACTGTCTTGATATAGATGCTCGATGCTAAAAATATCTACACCCACAACATGACAGCTCATTTTTGTCCAAAGTAATCTTAAAATTGATGACCAAAGCCCTCCAACATCGACGACAAATGTCCTCTTGACATTTATGCCTGATACTTAATGCATAACACTAATGCCCGACTCTCAAAAATATTGCCATCTCCTCTCTCGATGCCTAATACACAACATCGATGCCCAACTCTCAACATCCTATTTAAGCTAGAGAAATTCAGATTGAGAGTACTTTTCTCAACTAATTAATGGACTAAGATGGAGTTGAAGAGACAAGCCTCATTCAATAAAATTTAATTTCATATAGTTAAACTTAAGAACCCTCAATGTGCACTCTACAGTAGATATTTGGATATTCATAGCGTCAATTAGGTCACAACAAATATGATCTACTCTAGTCATGTACTATGTTTGTTATGGAGCATTTATTAACTTTCACATATATTTCACGGTTAATCGAAATGAGTGCATCGACATG
The DNA here is from genome assembly GCF_001605985.2 of Dendrobium catenatum. NCBI lineage: Eukaryota > Viridiplantae > Streptophyta > Magnoliopsida > Asparagales > Orchidaceae > Dendrobium > Dendrobium catenatum. Next base: position 28,839 of record NW_021319819.1, on the reverse strand, counting down.
ACAACAATCATACAACTCATTGTCAAATGACTAACTTGACATCATGTGAATTTTGTCAAACATCATATACATATGAAATAAATTCACATAAGCCGATGTGTGAGCTTA
>NW_021319819.1:0-28631 GCF_001605985.2 Dendrobium catenatum | reverse complement strand
CAATATTTTTTCTGATTTTATTTTTCTAAAAACTAATGATATTAAATAATCTCAAAAAAAGTAAAATGATGAGTTGAATAATATTAAACTTACAATTTATGTTTAAATTTGCTTTATGCAACTTTCTGCATTTATTTATTTGCTTATTTTAGAATATGAAAATTACGGCAATCACTTTCTTTTTATTTTTATTATTAATTTATTTATTATTAATTGACTTTAAACACAAATTAACTTAAACCTTAAAAACTTTTTTTAATTTGCTTCTTAATGAGAATATTTTTTATCCTAAAGTGGCCTACATATATGAAAAGAATGCTCCCAAGATTTAATCTTCCCTTTCTTTAATGCTAGATCTAAGGGCATCTCCAACCGAATTGTATTCTCTTGTTTGCAACTATGGCAAAAGTCCACCCGAATGACAAGCTGAAATGATTTTTTGTGTTTTATCTCGACTGTGAACAATGTGAAGCCAATATTATTATCGTACTGTTCAGAATACCATTAGTCCATTCACACTATTTCAAACAAAGATGAGAAAGAATATACACAATATATATTTCTTTTGGTGTTAGAAATAGAGTTTAGTTGGAGATAAATTACTATTTGACATGACTGTTACTATATTTTGAAGTGAAAAATAGATTTTTTTTTCAATTGGAGATGTCCTATGATCAATGAAATGCAGGTGTCTTCTTAATACATTGAAGCTTGCTATTATATATTCCTTGGCCATGTTTCTTCTCCTCACTCTTATGCAGTCTGCCTCGTGTAATGCAATTTCACTTTGTATAGTCCGCCATCTTTATTCATCCTTTTTTTTGTAGTTATGGCCCTCAATTGATGGAGGGTAGCTTTTATTTGGAGGCCTAAGGCTCAACGTCTGAAATGTAGGCTGACGGTGATCGCCTATAAATTATCAAAGTCTTGGTCACATTATTGCAGGAGCCCTCAACCTTTATAAATCAATTAAGTACGGTAATGAAACTATCTTGATCTATTGGTTAGGAGTTTTGATTATCAATCAAAAGGCTTCGGGTTTGAAGCTTATGCATGTGATGTGTGTGAGTTTATCTTAATTGACCTAAATGTCTCAATAAAAAGTAGGATGGGTGCATGTGTGGGCTAGGAGATCTGTGCTCTCCAGCCTCGTGATAGTTAGGTTAAGTCAAGCTTCTCAACTGATTTTGGGTGCAAGCAGCTCACAAGCTCAAGAAATAACGGTGAATAGAAGACTTATGATAAATATATGATAGCTAAATTTTAGGAATGATTTGAAATAATTTATTTGCATTTCATTTATTTATTTTTTTTACCGCTTTTCAAAATAGTTCTTTAATATAAAAATTTTTATACTAAAACATTATTTTAAAAAACTGTAAAAAATTATCCTAAATAAAATCTTAATCTGTAACATATTTTGAAAGAACTGGAGTTTCATTTTTCTCTGCTTCTGAAAGAAAGTTTTGTATTTCTTTTTTTTTTTTTCCCTTAAAATTAGCTGTCTATTTATGTATGCATGTATAAGTGCTAAAACTAGTCATCCTATTTGTGCTCTTACTTGAAATATTCACCCACGTTATATTTATTTACTTTATTTAAATTTTGAGTCTTGTTATAAAATAGTTTAACTTTATCTATTTATATTTTTTTATTTATTTAAATATGCAAGTATTTGACAAACACGAATATTGTTAGAAGGGGAAATTCGACTGGTATTGTATTTATTTGGGGCTAATTTAATGTTTTGATATTGTGATATATTTGATTTAGATAAAAAAAATATTTAATTAAAATCATGAAAGTGTAACATGGATGATTATTTTAAGTAAGAGCTCAAATAGGATGATTAATTTTAGTACTTATAAATGCATACATAAAAATATATAATAAAGAGCATGAAATAGACATCTAATTTCAAGGGGGGAAAAATGACTTAGAAAACAGACAAGTGTTTTTTGGGCAAGTAAAAGCTGACAAAGGTAGAATAAAACTTGTTCTTTGAAATCATGGTATAGACCCTCAATATTCCAAAAAAAAAATATATGGTATAGTAATGATGGAGTCCACTTAGTATTAAAAACTTGCCTCATCAAAATATCTTTTCTAAAATAACATTAATAAATAAATAATTTTCAAAAATATTATTTAAAATTCGATCTTTCAAATTTTCTAAAATATAGCTCTCAGTCATGTTTACGAGAAATCTCTTATTTTTTTGGGTAATAAGTATCTCTTTCACACCTCTTTTTTGAGCTCTAAAATGTCATTAAAAACATCATCCTTATTGTTCTCACATGCTGTCATTGAGAAGCTTGAATCAGCCTCACCCGATCACGAGATTGGAGAGTGTGGATCTCCTAGCCCCCAGGTGTGTATACCCTACTTAACCTAGTCAACATGTCGCCACAATTACACACCTAAACACATAGAGCTCCTTCAATAATGTGCCCAAAGCTTTGATAGTGTGAACACTTTGTTGAATCCTAAGCCTCGAAATGAAGATAATCCTCCTATAAAAGCCCAAAACTAAATACAAAGGGTAAACAGAGAGAGGAAAATATATCAGATGAATTGAAATGATGAAATGCATGAGAGCGAGAAGAGGAAGCATAATCAAGGTATAATCTCAAACCTAAATGCATTAAGAAGACTCCTACATTTTATTGATCTTAGACCTAACCAGAAAAAAAAAAAAAAAAGACCCCTCGATGTTTCGCCAATCTCGGATCCGACCAGAATTCTCCACCCTTGTTTGATCTTAGAGTAGATTTCATTGAGCTTCTACTAAATCATCATTGATATTGCATATTGCATGCTTAATGGAATTTTCCAAGCTATGATCTAGCGGCAACCCTTGCAATATTTTTTAGAACTTAAAGATATTGTCTAAATCATTATTTTTTTTTTTCAAGAAAAACTTAAACAGGGCTGTACCATTACTGCATGTCGTTGGTGGAGATGACAAATCTTGTAATAATAATAATAGTAATAACATGTTGCTGATAAAAAAATACAAAAAATATATATTGTCGACCTTTTTTTTTTAAATTGTCGGCATGGCCATTATTGAAGGAGAGATTATTAGGTGCGGAGGGCGGACGGGGAGAACCGTCTGCACACTAGTATAAAATCCAGTTAGGTACCATTCGGTACCGCTGGGTACCATTAGGTACCGCTTGGTACCCTGTGTGTGCAGACGGTGCTCTCCCCGTCTGCACTCCGCACCTAATAATTTTTCTTATTGAAGGCCTTGACGAGGTTATTCAAAGGCTCATCATCGACTTGATAAATCGTGAAATTATTTTTCATATATGCAGGCCTAAATATTTGTTCTTATCAAGAACAGGAGAAAAAAGTTTTTAAGGTTTAAGTTAATTTATGTTATCAAATAAATTAATAATAATAAATGAATAACAAATAATAATACAAAAAGAAAATGATTATCGTACTTTTCATATTCTAAAGTAAATAAATAAATGCAGAAATTTGCATAAAGATAGAAACTGTTGGGACAACTTTATGACTTTTTTTATTTTACGGACAATAATTATAATTTTATTTATCATATTTTATTATTTTTTTTTTATTATTTTTAGGGGTGTCAATTTTTGACACGACCGAACTTGATCCGGAAAAATCCGGGTTTGGGGTAACCCAAACCCGAAACGGGTCGGGTTCGGGTTCAACAAATCAACCCGCTTTAAAAATCGGGTCGGGTAAGGGTTGATCCAGCTACCCGAAAATAACATAAAAACTCTTTTTTGACCCGAAAACCTGAGATTGACCCGTTTTTTACCCGAAAATCCGAGATTGCACCGATTTTTTACCCGAAAACTAGCAATTTTGGGTCAAACCAGGGTCATTCGTGTCGGGGCGGGTTCGGGTCTATAAACCTGACCTGTTTTTAAAAACGGGTCTAGTTCGGGTTGATCCGAATAGTGCCGGGTCAATTCTGGGTTCGACCCGAACCCGACTCGTTGACCTGAATTGACACCCCTAACTATTTTTATAACAAAATAGTTTTCTTCACAATGATTTCACAATCAACTGTATAAAATCAAATAAATTATAGTTATTGAAAAGTACTTGTTTAGAGATTTCTTTATTTTTTAGAAAAATAAAAATTCCAAAAATTAAACTTTGGGAGAAAATAATGTTATTATTATAATTTTATCGGTTACTTAACTTAATTAGTTACTTATTAATTAGATAAACTTTTTTTTAAAATACTTAAGAAAATATTTCTGGTCACATATAATATGATTATTGTACTTAATAATTTTTTTTTATTATTTCTAGTTAGAATGCTGAGAAATCTCTAATATTGTTCAAATCTTGTGCAATAATCATGTTAATAACCAGAGGCTGTAAATTTACCAAGAAAATAAGTACAATAATTGAGACGTACAAAGGTGAGGTATTCCATTAAAAATCTGAAGACTTTCAACGAGATTAAGGTATTTTGAGTGAAAATTTAGAAGAGCCCGTCTTGTATACAAACAAAAGAATTTTTAGGAGAGCGAACTGCGATGGTAAATCCAAAAAAGTATTCTAAGCAATTTCTCATTCTGATTTGCTTATGGGATTCCTGATTTGCTTCTGGTTTTATTTTTATGGATGCTTGCTATTGGTTGAGAATCAGTCTAAAAAATATTTGTAATATTTAACATTAGATGGAACACACAAGTCATCTTTATCTATTTGTTGGGAGTAGAAGTGTCAATATTTTTTCGGGTTCGATTTAACCTATTTTTCTAATAGGTCTGATTCGGATCTACCCAAAATTAACATGGTAGAAAACAAACACAAGTCAACCCTTGCTTGTAGTCATCCCCGATTCCCGCGCTCGAGCCCATAGCACCCGCAGTGCTCCCGTACCCGAGCCAACCCTCTGCGCCCTACCCTCACGCACCCCGCGCTTGCCCACACCCGCTCAGGCCAGTGCTCGCACGGGCTCTCGCTTCTTCGACCGCAATGGGAGATATAATTCGGAGAGTTATATGGGGCTAATGCTTTTTTTATATTCATTAGATTAAATTTATGAATGGTTTTTATATTTCTCGTATTTCTATAATAATTAGGTTGGCTTTGAAAGAACAATTTTGCTTTTGATTATTATTTCTTTGGTATTAGGGCCTTTGGTCCGTACTGCATGACAAGTTCTGGTCGAAGAAAACTTTTTTGTTTGGTTTCGAGCTGTTTCTTGGATCTGAAATGGTTGCATTTGGTTTTCTATTGGGCTTTTAATTGGGCCAAGTCAATTGGATTTTCTGGAATTAGATATATGAATTGAATATCTATTTGTCAGTTGTCCTATACGACATTTGTCTTTTCTCATCTTCCTGCTTGGATGTTTTTCAGCTATGCAGTATTACAACCCAAAACATAAACTAGCTAAATCTGCATAGGTGAAAACATCCAAGCCGAAAGAGGAGAAAAGGCAAACGTCACATATGACAAAAGACAAAAATATCTTCATATATCTAACCTCACATTATCAACTAAATTAGCCCAATTAAAAGCCCAACGATAAACTATTTCAGATCCAAGTTACTGCCCAAAACAGTGCCAAATGGGCCTAAGACCAAAGCAATAATAATCAAAAGCAAAATTATTCTTCCAAAGCCCACCTAGTGGAACACAATAATAGTCTTCCAATCACACTTGTCATCATAACACAATTAAGTGGTTATTGTATTTTCTATACTATTAGTGTAAAGGAAAAAGTTTGCTAGAAGTTTTAGAATTCATTTGGGGTGGCAACAAGTTATTATAAATGTTATAATTTTCTTTCTTTTAAAAAAGTTCATAAGAATTCACTTATCACTATTACACTCTAACAAATGACTGTACAAATTATTTAATCACATAAATTTTAAATATAAAATATAGATGTTATTTTTTTAGATTCTCATTCAACGGGTCGTGCATGTGAGAAAATCAATTGAAAGTTGGTCAAGAGATTTGAGCGAGCTCAAGCAGCTATGATATTATTTGTTCTTAACCTATGTTCCCTCTTCCACTTTGTCTCATAGCATATTTACTTTACTATAATTTTTAATATTTTTAATATTAAAAATTATAAATGGTTTACAATAATTGGTATGGGATGATTCTTTTATATGTGGTGGTGCATTCCAATAGAATCCATTCCATCTTTATACACTTGATTTGTATTCTAGAGTTCTTAAAAAAAGGTAAATATATAAAATTAAAGGTATATCAATAATAATAATTGTAGAAATAACCTTTTTGATTACGCATCAATAATTTTTTTCTTCAAATAATCAATGCAAAAAAATTATAATTACTTACTATTGAGCAGCATATAGAATATTATAATAGAAATATGAGCAAAAATAAATATTATTCAAGTTATAGCTCGTATTTAGGAATGCAAAAAATGACCCTATTTATCAATCTGACTCGAAGATATAGGTTTGTGTTGACTTGTTTAATAATGGGTCATATTGGGTATGGAATTCCAACCCATTTATTAAACGGGTTGGTTGACCTGCCGCCATCTTTACTCAAAATGACATGTTTAAAATTTTCTTTTTTTAATTTTTTTTATTTGTTGATATGATTGTCTTATTTTTTAATTAATTTTTCTAAAATTTATTGTTTAAAAGTATATTTAAAAAAAATTAAAATAGGTTAACATGTCAAGTTCAGGTCAGTCGGGTTGCTAGCGAGTCGGCTCGAGTCCATATTTTGATCCGTTTATTAAATGGGTCAGGTTCACATTGGCTGGATTCGAGTCGGATTTAATTTAAGGTCGGACCCAAATTTGACATGTTAACCCTTTTTAACACGCCTACTCGCTTCACCTCTCCAATGCTTTAAAAATTGGATCGGACCGGCTGGCTCAATAGGTTGAATCGTGAGCTTGTCCGCCGGTAGGTCCTGAATTTTGTAATAACCATTTTAGCCATAAAGCGGATTGAACCGGCGGTTCAACCGGCGAACCGGTGCCAGTTTTCCTCTCTCTCTCTCTCTCTCTCTCTCTCTCTCTCTCTCTCTCTCTCTTCCCTACTAGATTGGTCGTCTACGTTATATTACAGTTCAGCAGACTTTAACCCAAATTCCCTATTAGGCTCAATACTTTCTATCAAAACTATTCAAATATGATCAATTGGTAGGACTCATATAATCTTATTATAAGCAGAATTAGTCCTCTCAGCCAACACATAATGTCGACTCTCTTTATAAGGCGCTTGAACGATTGATTAGTTGATTGAAATTTTCTAAATTAAATTTGATATATTTTCTTATTATGCGGTTTTAAATGTTTTGATGTTCTTAATAATACAATGTTATTCTCTGTAAAGCATTTGTATTAGAATAATATGTTGTTTAAGAATTTGGCCCAAAATAAAATGACAAGTCCTAGCACTTGACCGTATTTGAATAGTTTCGATAGAAAGAATTGGGCCTAATGCGAAGTTAAAGCCCATAGCACATGTAAGATAATGAAACAAGTCCATTTGTTTTACTGGTCCTACTACATGGATGTTATTTGAATTGACCTCGATAATTCGATTGAGTTCCCTTCAATTGGAGCTTACATGTGCATCACATGTCTTGACTATTTAATAATTAACTAAATTATGAATTTAATTAAATACAACATATCTAACACATAAGTATATGATGTTGAAATGAAAAATGTGGAATAAAATTAATTTATAATCTATGATAATTAACCCCACAGTTATATTTCAAATATTTTTTTCTAGAAAAATATGAGACATCAATTATCACATTTAAAATATCACTTTCTAATATTTATCATATTGCTCATCTTATATTAAATCTTAGCTTTGTTACTCCATCTCTTTTAATTATGAAGGAATTCTATTTTCAAAAGTTGGTTGGGATAGGTCACATGCAAAAAGGAATTATATGTATTGAATGAATTATATTGATGGTTCTAGAAAAATATGAGACATCAATTATCACATTTAAAATATCACTTTCTAATATTTATCATATTGCTCATCTTATATTAAATCTTAGCTTTGTTACTCCATCTCTTTTAATTATGAAGGAATTCTATTTTCAAAAGTTGGTTGGGATAGGTCACATGCAAAAAGGAATTATATGTATTGAATGAACTATATTGATGGTGGCCAATCATAGTAATTAGTGATGATAATATTGGTGTTCAACAATGACGGAGGCAGATTGTAGTAACGACGATCAACAGTAGTGCTAGCGGTGATAACTATCGATGTTAATTATTATTTTAAAAAATATCAAAAAAAATCAAAATTTTATTATGAGTATTTCTAAACATTAATTTGATTTTTTTAAAAAAATATAAATATAAATAATAAACCAAATAAAAAATATATTTTAAAAACTAAAACCAAAACAAAAATAAAACAAAAAAAAAAACAAAAAAATGGCCAACAGGACCTTTATAATATCATGAATACTACCGTGTAATAATTTTTGCTCTAAATTGGAAAAAATATAATAAAATAAAAATATTCAAAAATAAATTCAGAAATATAAAAGAACAAGTGAAGGGATGGCCCACTTTATTTGTTAAGGATAAATACATATACCACAGGTGAGCCGTTGTTGAGAGAAACTATTTTGTGCGGACACCGGTCACAGCTCTATGTCTGGATATCGTGGTACGGAGCAGTACCAAGTCGCAGTACCAAACAGTACCGTTTTGTGATACAGTAAAAGAGTGATGTGGTGCATTTTTACTGGTCTCTGGATAATGTTCGGTGTCAGCACAGAATAATATTCCCGTTGTTAAACAGGGTAATGCTTAGACTAGAAATCTTCATTATTATTATTCACTTACTTTTTTATTAACTTATTCTTACAAATCAGCCTAGTTTATAGGTTTTAAATAATAGTCAATTTTGCCAACCCTTAAGATTTCTGTTAACAGAGAACTGAAATTAATATTCAAATCAAATAAATAAAATTAATATTCAAATCAAATAAAACAATAAAAAAAGGTGCATGCAATAATATTTTAATTGTAAAATGTTTCGATATGAAAAAGCCAGGAGTTAGAGAGTTTAGAAGTGAGTGGATATAGATATTCTACTGCCCAATATTCTTATTCCCCTTTCTCTTTTCTTTGTATTTCTTGTCTAACTATTGGGAAAGTTGTTAAAAGAATTTCATTCACCTTATTGTATGTTGTCTTGGCGTCCCAAAGCTTACAAAAAATGGTATTTTCGCTTCTTTTTTTTCACCTTCTTGGAGTGGTAGAGGTCAATTGATGGATCATAGGATTTTTTTTTAGAAGAAAGTGGTGAATTGCTGTCTTTTAATGAATTAAATAGTATGTTGATACAATAGTGCCTGAATATATATATAGGCATTAAAAGAAAATATTAAAGGTAGGTGTAATAAATTAAAATATCCTCAATAATGAGGATATATTATAATAATAAAATATTATAAATCTTTTCTAAAAATAATTGAAACATGCTCTAATGAATATATGCAATGAATAATTTCAATAATTCTATAATAAAAATTAGTTAGGAATTTGGATATCTACACCTCAAAAAATTTAATAGGAGCCATAGTTTTTGTACATTAAAAAAAACTGTGGAAGAAAATCTTATTAAAACTTTCATTTTATTAAGTAAAATTATTATTATTTAATTAAAATAAAATACAAAAGGAGTTTATAGGCTAACCATAAATGGAAGATCACCATATGGGAAAATCTTGCAATACACTATATATCATTATAATATATCATATAACATAAAGGTTTTCCAAGAAATATAGTAAAATGAGAGCACTTTAAATAAATTTACTTTTTGCTTCCATCTTGATACTTACTAATATTATGTAAGTAGTAGTCAATGTCCTCCAACAAAATATGTTCATCATATCTAGTATTTTCTATTATAAATACACATACAAATATATATATATATATATATATATATATGAATCTCATGCATAAGCAAGAGATAATGAGAACAAAAGTTTGACCTTTTATCAAATATCACTTCCTACCAATATCCTTTTCAGGATCACACATGGTTAGCTAGGGTTTTCTCCTTTAGCCTTCGCACCGTCTCCGATAGTTTCTCCTGGGTAAACTCTCTCCTTGTTCCATAATACCTGATTTTTCTTGCGATTAGTGTTTTGATGGTTGGTAATCGTTTAAGTGATCCTAGTTTTTTGGCGGGGAAGTTTACTTTGTGTTCTTTTAGGGATGCTCTGTCCGGGAATTCTTCCCGATCGGAGTTTCCCAATCTAAAAATCACTTCTTGCAAGGGTATTCCATCTTTGTGGATTTCTGATGAAGAAATGTTGGCTTTGGCTGGTCCGTTTGAGTTTGCTCTTGTAAAATTTTCTGGTCAATGGCCACCAATTGATTATATCCATAATATTTCTTTAATCATAAGGTTATGAGAGAATTTTCTGTTACATTGTTTAATGCCATGAACGTTCTCATTAAGTTTTCGAATGATTCAGACTATTGTCATGTGTTCTTGCATCGGTCTTACTTCGTTAGCAACTATTTTATGAAGTTATTTAAGTGGACTCCTTATTTTTACATTAACATTGAATCTCCTACTATCCCCATTTGGGTTTGATTTCTCAATCTTCGTCCACATATGTTCTCTTCTTGAATTTTGCATGGGCTTGGTTCTTTGTTTGGTCGGCTTTTACGGACGAATAATGCCACTTCAAATGGTGCAAGGCCCTCAGTTGCTCGTGTGCTTGTTGAGCTTGATGTTACCAAGATGTATCCTGATCATGTTTGGGTTGGTTCTAAATTTATGGGTTATATTGGTGGAATTTGAAGAGTTTCCTTACTATTGTAGTAATGGGAAGGTTTTGATCATGCTAGATTTGAATGTAATATTGTGAATCATCATTTAGCTAATAACATTATGGTTGGGGTGGGAGTGGTTTCAAATAAAAACTGTGATGTTGAATGTGATCTCATTAGTAAGGATGATCCTATTAGAGTGGAAAATAATAGTCATGGTATTATTTTGCCTCTACTTGAGTATGTTGCTCCCTTGGGGAGGGCGATTGAGAATGATTCAGTGATCCCTATTGCTGGTGCTCCTCTGGAAGAGCATTATGGGGTTGTTGTGTGTGTTGATGATGGTGATGTGGGTGACCATGTCTTGGTGGCTTCCCCTTGGGGTGAGATTGTGATTGTTAGTCCTGACATTGTTGGTCTTATTGCTGGTAATGAGTTGCTGAATCTGGGTGATAAAGAACTTTACGATGTTAATATGGGGGTGATGAATATTGATTATATTGAGTTGGATCCTTCTATTGCTTCTCCTGTGATGCATGTTGATATGGTTGTGTCGGTCTCCTTTGTGGGACTGGGAGTGAATGAACAGCTTGTTCATGTTCTAGTTGTTTTACTTTCTGCTAACGCCTTAAATGCTCATGTGGGTATGAGATCGGGGGCAACGGCGGAGTTACATGGGGGCCTGTGGGGGCACGTGCCCCCTCCGCCAAAAAAAAAAAATTTCGAATACCTGCATTTCGTTCGGTTTATTTGGCCGGTTCAACATTTTTTTCCCTAAATTTATGCTATTCGCCTATTCACACAAGCTGTTCCGCCTGTTCGGGTTCCGCGCGGAGAACAGGAGAAGGAAGCCTTTCCGTCGAGCCATTGAGGTCGATCGCTTCTCCATCCAGCGCGACGCAGCAGTTTCCTCCAAAGGGTCGTCCAGTCGGCAGCGGGCAGCCCATTTAAGACATTCCCTCGGTCTCGATCTCCCATCTTCAGTTCTTCAACGCAGCCGAAGCCCGAAGGTAACTTCAAGTCTTCAACGCAGCAAAAAAAAAATCATTTTGTATCTTCTAGCTTAAGTGTTATGAATTATTTTATGGTTGATTATCTTCTCTCGGTTTTGATCTCCCTTCTTCAGTTTTTCAACGCAGCAATTTCATTGTTGTGTATCATTTCACTCGCATTCTTCAACGCAGCTGAACTGTTCTTATCTCTTCAGTTCTTCAACGCAGCTGCAGTGTTGAAGGTGAGTACCTCTCAAAAAATCTCTTCACATTTTCTTTTATTTTGTTTTGTATCATTTCATAGATTTTGTTATTAATTTTTAAGCTTTAGTTTGCTGTTTAGGTAAAAAAATGAAAATTTCTTTGCATGCCAACTATTTTTGAATGTTTTAGTTTAAATTTAGTTTTCTATTTAGGTAAAAAAAAAAAAAACTCATTACTTATAGTATTTGAGTTATATATGTTTTAGGTAGTTTGATTTTGCACAAAGATTATGGAGAAGTATTTTAAGAAGGCCTCACAATCTTGCATATCAACACCAATAGAAGATTCAAGAATGAATGATGAGGACAAAAATAAAAAAAGGAAACTGAACTTTTCTTGAATCATCAAATAATGAGCTTACAAATCTAGAGAACATTCAATCTGATCCTGATGTACAATTTTCATTATTAAAAGATATTGGAAGTCTTGCTGAAAAATTTGTTCAAAGTAGGTCGGCTACGCAATCGAATTGTGGATCAATAGATGAACGATACTTTAATCGCTTATATTAAAAAAGAAATTTTAGATTGTTTTGACAATTATGCTATCATTCAGTTATTTCAAAATATGAAGAACAGAAGGTATAAATTGAAAGTGTACTTTATTTTATATTTAGTAGTTTATTAAAAAAAAAATTAAAACTGTTTTTGACGGTCCAATTTTAGATTGTTTTGACAATGATGCTATCATTCAGTTATTTCAAAATATGAAGAACAGAAGGTATAAATTGAAAGTGTACTTTATTTTATATTTAGTAGTTTATTAAAAAAAAAATTAAAACTGTTTTTGACGGTCCCAAGCCCAGATGAAAAAAGTTGAGAGAAAATTGTAATAAAATAATTTAGGCCCCCCCTCAAAAAATTTTCTGGCTCCGCCACTGATCGGGGGAAATTATTGTAGCACAAATTAATTGGCTTGAAGGCTCTCCATCTTCTCTTTATGAGGTTGATGAAAAGGAAGTGTTTGAACAGGATGACTTATTTGAACTAAATGTAAGTTGTGTTATGTGTGATAATTTTGTTCGAATGGGTAACCGAAGAAACAGGAAATCTAAAAATAGTTGTATTTTGTGGTTGGCTTGGTGGCTGCTATTTTGGAGCCGTGGGGTGTTGGTGTTGTGTTGTTTATTATATGGCTATTGGGGGTTTTATCTTTCCTTTTGGTGTTGTATCTTTTCTTTTGTTTTGTGTAGGTTGCTATTGTGGTGCCAGTTTTTGGATCTCTAGGCTATGGCTTTGGATGGCCTTGTAGCTTTAGAAGTAGATAGTTGACTGCTAGGCATTTGATGACTTCCTCTGACTCCTTTACTACTTTCTTGTGTTTAGGCATGCCTTCTTTTTGTTTTATCTTGGATTTTATATTTAGGTGGATTCTGAGGCTCTTAGGTTTTATTTCAAATGTTGTATTTTAGCGAGCTTTGGAGTTTTTAAGGACTTGTAATTTTTCTCTATATTAGTATGTAGGCCTCTTCCAAAAAAAAAAATCCTTTTCATAAGAATCATTCCAAACAAAATGTTGATAACTTTAAAAAACATAAAATTTCAATAAAGCTCTAATATTTGATGGCCTATAAGTAAAATCAATAAGATAATATTCCCACAAGAGGTTCCAAATAAAGAGCATTATGAGAATATGATGGATTTATCAAGCATGTGAACTCTTAAATGTGAAAATTCAATACATAAAAAATAAGTGGGGATTCATTAGAAAATTCATAGCTATAAGAACATTTGAAAACTTCTATAACAAAACCTTTAAGCAATATAGTTCTTTAAAAATCTGTTTTAATTATGACCTATAATATGAGAGAATTTTGATAAAACATGCGATGTGGGACAAGATAAAGGCCTATGACAAGAACATGATAATTTTAATAGAACTTGTGTTCATCCTTCAATTATAATTTCTCCAAGGCTTCATCATCTGGTAATATGTAATATCTCAATATCTATGTGTATGTACTTTAATTTCTTTTGTGTGATTTAATTTTTATGTTTATAGATTGATTCATAAAACTTGTCGGTGATTTACTTCATTTACCCCCAAAGTTCAAAAGAATGTTGGATTTGAATTTCTCTTATTTTAGAAAGTAATAGTATTTCTAAGTGATTATTTGAATTACATTTGGTGGTATTTATATTTTAAATGTTTTAATCATTATTATGTTATACTTATGTAGAGTTAAATTAACTCACTTATGCTTGAAAATATGTATCCTCGTATTTTGTAGCATAACGTGTAATTATATTATCATATTTTTAATGATATACATTGTATGTTATTGGTTAAATTAAAGTAGTTAAACTTATATGTATGAGCGGTAGCAATCCTCCGACCACTCCTAACCATCATCATCGATTATAGTCCTTTGGCCACATTCGCATGACTATAGTGTTTTAACTCTAAAATTTTAAAAATATATAATTTGATCTATAACAGTAAAAAATTATTTTAAGAGTCATTATAATACCAAATTGAAAATCATATTATCCATAACATAGATATTATTGAATTCAAATTATAATAAATTTACCCTAATTTTTTAACATTATTACAATTCCTTAAGAAATTAGCACATGCCGATACAAGTAAGGTTTTTGGGATCTTTAGGTGTCCAGTTTGAAAATTGATTTAATTTGAGCATTCCATACATACTTACCTGACTTATGAATAATGTTTAATAATTTTTAGATCTCCATATTTGAAGATATAAATGAATTTATATAAACTTTACATTAAAAATCTAACTAAATGACATAATTATCTTTGTATCTTTTTTTATAATTATACTATAAAAATCTATAGCCATTGTATATTTTTATTAAAAAATTCATATAAGCTTTTCATTTTTGTTAACAGACAACTAAAGTCAGAAAAGAGAAGAAAATAGGAGAGAGAAAAAGGAAGCTAGGTTTTGAAAATCGTAAAGCTATTTTTACTAATCGGGGCTCAATTGAAAATTTTGTTTGTCTTGAGGAAGGTTGCTTTCTTACTAGTTTAAATTTTTAATAATTCAATATTTTTTAGATTTTTTGGTTAAATTTATAATTTGATTTTATAAAACACAATTTTATCGGATTCCAATAACTTTTATTCCTGTAACTTTTGATATGATATCGATATGATTGTTCTAGTTGATTTAAGAATTTATTTGATATATTTTGTGTGGATATTTTAAAAAAATTATGATTATTACCCATTCAAAAATTTATTTGAAATCTAAAAATAGTGCTTTAGTTCAATTAAAGCTTTAGAATATTATTATACACTATTTCTGGTAATTTGATTAATTTATGAAAATATGAAGTTTTGCTTAGTAGGATTTTTTGTTACCTACAATTAAAGCATTTTGACATATTCTTAATTAAGTTCAATTATGTTTACTACTATAGTGCATTGAAATATGTGTATATTAAATAAAATGTGTAATTATTATGGTGAAGAAAATAGATTTTGGTAAGTTGTGTTATGTTGGAGCCAGTGAGCTACCAATGTGAGATTCTATTCTATCGAAGTCAGTGGGCTACCGAGATGAGATTTTGTTATGCCAAAGACAGGGGGAAACCGAGGTGGAATTCTATTATGTTATGAAGTATGATGTCAGGGCTTGAGGGCTACTGAGGAAGGATTTTGCTAACTAATTAATTAGACAAGAAATTGGAGCCTAAAACTATTCTAAAATTTGCTATAAGATGTTTATTTATTTTTCAGTTTCAACACAATTCTGCAGTTATTTAAATGTTTTCAGTATTAGTATATATTTTAGTTTCTATCTTCCGTACAATAATTCAGTTTATTATTTCTGTAAAGTATTTTTAGTTCTTTTAGTTTTAGTTATTAATTTCTGCTTTAGACTATGATAGCCTACAGATATTGTTTTATACAGGCTTGAGCTTTTATTTAGTCATGATATTGTTTTCAAGCGTTGTTATAGACACCTCATATATATATATGTATATAAGATAATTTGTAAACAAATCATTTTTTAGACTCGATAGTCTTTTGCTTAATTTAATATTCAGTAGCAACTATGTATTGTTTATAAATTAGAAGTTTAGTTTTTCTCAGCACTTCTCCAATTAGATCTTAGTGTTACTTTCTTTTTCTTACCACAATTGGACATGATATGACCTGTGTGGTAGTGGGTCATATCGGGTCGGGTTGTGACAAGCTTTTTGGTATCAGACTATTGATTGAAAAAGTGAATTGTGACATAGTCATAAGATTTAAAATGTAAAAGAGTGAGATACTTTTGGGAAATTTTGTGCACTCATTTTATTTATTTATCATATGCATGTATCGTATATTATTAAGCTCAGTATGGTTGATCCATCTCAGCCAGATCCATATATGACCAACGGTTAGAGCTCAAGTTAGACAGCTCAAGTTCAGGATTCCTGTGATCAGTTCTTAGGTAGTTTCTCATATTATAGGTTTGGTAGCACATTTGGTTTGTGAGGCTCAATTGTAGGTTTCTAGTACCTAATCTGATGACATGGATAGATATTTATATAATTTTTTAAAAAAATGCAGCCTCCTAGATTTTCAAGTGTTATTGAGCTTATAACGGTTGAGGATTAGCTGATAAGAAGAGATAAGACTTTGGATGGGATGCATTATCATTCTAAGAGGAGAGTTGTATTAGCTATATTCTAATTAGATGGTAAGGCAGAATGCTGATGGATTGGCTAATAGCCAGAGAAGTTTTCAGGGTTGTGCAAATATCATAATTTCTTAGAAAGAGTTTATGGAGATGTTTAGGAATTAGTTTGTACCTCCGTTTATTATAGGACAGCTATAGAGTTCCTTTTTGAAGTTAATTCAGGGAAGTTATAGGTCTCCAAAAAGGAATACTCATGGGGGTTAGGATTCAAATGATACGATTGCACTATCCCGTAGGACAAAATAGTCATAGGATTTTACAATTTGCACAAGCATGCTAATAACTGAGCAGATTGGATTATACATATAATTATCTATAGAAAATAATGACTTTTAGTTAAACATCTCAATGGATAATGATATATATGATTCTAGAGT
Source organism: Dendrobium catenatum (assembly GCF_001605985.2). Classification (NCBI taxonomy): domain Eukaryota; kingdom Viridiplantae; phylum Streptophyta; class Magnoliopsida; order Asparagales; family Orchidaceae; genus Dendrobium; species Dendrobium catenatum. The sequence continues at coordinate 11,558 of NW_021319819.1, read as the reverse complement.
CATGATGTTTCTCTCATTCAATACATCAGATTAAATGAGATTCATATGATGTGGGTGTCAGTTTTTCATGGGCGCAAGCCCACGTGATTAATTATATCTCAGGTCTTAACCTATGAACACTCTCAATTAAGGATATTCTTAAGCTCTCCTAATCCAAAAAAGATATGCTCAATAGGATATTCAATACATACAAAGATCATTAAGTCATTCGATCAGTCTAAAGGGAAGAAATTAAGAGAAGAGAAATCATGCATAAGGCATGTAAGAGAGATTAAAGATGTGAGCAGCATAACATCAGTCTTTAATCCTAAGTTTATAGGGATGTATTATACGCTAAGTACTAACGCCTTGACCTTGCTAGCTAATCCAAGATAATGAGGGGACTTTTAACTTAAATCTCATTAGTGACTTAAGCAAACCTAACTTGGTTTACTACCTTACTTGAAAATGGCTACCAACTAAAACTCTACCTACCATTTTGAACTTAGACAGTCTAATTTTATACAAATGTAAGAGTGGTGGGAAGGTATAGAAGAAGTTACTATTGGGCATGTGACTAGTTTCTTTACTCATAATATTATGTATTGATTGGGTGTGTCATGCTGAATTATCTCAGATAATGGCCCATCTTTTAAATACACAAAAATACATAAATTTTTCAAACAACATAAAAATAATTGGTGATACTTATCTATTTACAATCCAAGGGCTAATGATTTTTGAAGAAGCATTTAATAAAATACTAGTAAAGTTACTAAAGAAGATCATTATTGAAAATGAAAGAGAATGACATATTGAAATGAAAGAAGCTCTATGGGTATGTCGTACTACATACAAGACACTAACAAAATTCACTCCTTATATATTGATGTTTTAGAATTGAAGTGGTCCTACCACTTGAAGTTGAGTTTCCATCAGTTCGAGTAGTTGTCCAATATGATCTCACTCAAGAGTAATATGCCTGCTAAAGAATGGAAGAGCTTGATGCATCGGATAAAATTTTATTCCATGTCCAACAAAATCTTGAAATATATTGAGCAAGGATGTCAAGATCTTTTTGATCGATTAGTATGCCCTCAGAAATTCCAAGAAGGAGAATTAGTTTTCTTATTGAGAATGTGTTTGTTGAAAGTTTTAAAATTGGTTTTGAGCAAGGTTAATCTTCTTCGAAAATTCTGATTTTGGAATTTCAGTCTCGAAGTCAAACATATCATCATCAATGATATATTATCCTGAGAGGAAAATATATCATTCTCTAATGGATTCGAATAACAAAACTAAAAATTTCATCCCGATTATAATAGTGAAATATGAGGAAGAACTATATATGACCCCGAAGAGGCAAAACAAAGTTCTAATTGTATTTAACTATTATAACTTAGATGAAACATCATTATTTCATATTCAAAATCACTAGGGTAAATGATATATCTCCCTTAGGGAAGAAGATATCATATATTGTTGATCATCCTAACATGACGATAATGATCATCATTGATTTTAATTTAAAAAAATTGGGTTTGAAATTTCATTTTTGAAAAGTAAATATGGGTTCTAAATCTCCAACGAGCAAAAGCCCTCGTAGTTAATTAAATTGTAGGGAGGTTGAATTTCCTATGAATAATCTCGATTAGAATAACGACAAAAAAATTATTTAGAGATTTTTGAAGAGTGGTATCAAGAGTAGTAGATTTAAAATTTCAATTGGGATTGGATCAAGTTTGAAAACGTATTTCTAGAAATCAAAGGAGAAATTTAGGAGGTGTTTTGATATTCTAAAATTCTTCAGAAACACCTTGGCCTATCATATGTGTTGAGCTTTAAGTTTTAGATCGAGATGAGCTTTGATTTGAGTTGATCAAATTATTAGAAGTTTGGGATTATATTTCAGAAAGTTGTGGTCTTAAGGCCTAGACCTACCTCAGAACCTAATTCAAAATTGGGTAGTGGACAACACTGACCTAAACCTAACTAAAATAGTGCAAAATTTGGACTTATCCCATCCTGAATTAGGGAGCTAGTTAACTAATTAGATGATTTAAAATCTATAAGTCTGATCTTTTATGAAAGAGTGATGGAGACATTAATTAAGTTTTAAGGAGTTATGACCGACATTTAGAGAGGATCCTAAGTGGCCTCTTGACTTTATGTAGGGTGAAAGTGCTTGAAAATGTAATTAAGACACATTAAATTTATTTTTAAATGCATGCTAATTGATTCGATAAATACATAAATTTATATTAATCAATTTTAAAAGGTTTAAAAACAATTTTTTTTTCCTAGAGATTTCATAGCATCCCCTTGAGAGAACTGCACCTTAATAGGCCAGGTTGTCTGCCAGAACCCGTAGACGGGGAGGTGCCTACAAAGGAGGAGAAGTAATTAATATGCATAAATGAGAACACCATGTGATCTCGAGCATACTTATTAGATCATTAGAGTTAGTATGTGTGCCTAAAATATTAATTTTAATTTTAATTATAAAATATTTTATTTGTACCCTCACGAGCCTCTTATTGTATCCAGACTAAAACAAAACATGACATGCAATAAAAAAGCTAGAAAATTAGGTATTTTTAGTGTGTAAATAATGTAAAAAAATTAATGTCTACAGGAAATGCCTTTTAATTACAACCTAGAATTTATATAAATTAAAAGTTGGCGGGGACACCTGCCAACAACCCATATTCTAATCATAGTATTGACATAAGTGATCTTGAGTGGGATACTCTTCATCTTCTCTTCTTTTATGAGCTCCTTGGATTCATCGGGTCCATATATCCAAATGAAAATAAACTCCTATCCGAAGGGGTGTTTTCTTTTCTCTTTAGATATTTTAAAATCAACCTAACTTGGATCTCCAAAAGTAAGAGAACTCTCCCCTAAGGGATGTTTTCTCCTCTTTGGATTCTAAGTTGGATGTAGTATCCCAACTCAAAGTCACTTTCATATTACAACTCAATTAAAATTACATTAGAATTCAAAATAAAAATTTAGATTCTCTCTGCAAGGTTATCCTAAGCAATTAACATGAATAAACATCCCAAGTAGATATATATTTGTATTAAATAAAATCTCAATCGCACTTGGTAATGGTCTTTTATATTTTAAGAGGGCTTTAGCAATTAGAACCTGCAAAAAATTATGTTAATTTAAATTTTATTTTGCCCTCTTTATTTTACCCTTGCATGAGCATGACCACCTGCAAAAAATTTTGTAATTGTTAAAATCGTTCATAACCTAGGGGTAATTTAATGCCCATAACATCAATTCACAGATTGCATAATTAAATAAACACTTACATCAATTAATCAATTTTCAACCAACATGCAATAAAAATTACAAAAACCCTAGCACATAAGTAGTAGGAAAGCAAACACCAGCTTAGCCTAAAACTAGAGTTTGTTGTCCTAGCAAATCATATAAAGTGTGTGTAGAAGGCTGTGTAGCTTTGATATGTCCTAAACTAAAAATTTTGTTAAAGTTGTCAATATTTGATTTGTTGACAGTCAAAGGAAAGTTTCAATTTAAATATAAGTATTAGTATTTTGAAGTTAATTTTTAGAATATATTTTAATTGTTAAATTATTACTACCTTTATTTATTCCATGGCCATGAAGTTTATTTCATCTTCCTTGGGGCTAAGCTAGTAGCCTCGTAAGTTTAGGTTACCCAATAGTAATTGATTTGATTAAATTAATTTAAATGGTTAAAAATTAAAGGATTAATAATTTTTAATTTACTAGATTAGTTGATGATTTTAAGTATAAAATTAATTTTATTTTTCCATGAACCGACTTGTGGCATTGTCATAGTGAGCTTGAGAAACTATGACTCCTTAGGATACTTAGCCTCGTAACTCAAGATAGGCTAGCCTATAAACCTTTTTAATGTAGTTGAATTAAGTATTTTAATTTAATTAAATAACTATTAATCAGTTAAGTTTAAAGTTTTATACTGCATTGAATCTGTTCGTGACGTCGTCATAGTAGGCTCGAGGAATAAGACCCTTAGGACATTGAACCCCGCACCTCAAGATAGTCCATCCTAAAATTTTTATCTTTGGAGTGCTTGTTGTATATTATAAGTTGGTTGATTGATTTTAAAATTAATTTAATGATTTCTGGAATTTAGTTAATTATTGAATTTTTATGAATGTTTGGAATTATTTAATTGCATTAATTAAGATGATAAAAGTTGACTTTTTAAATTAAAGTGGTTTCTAAATTTTTATATTTTTTGTTAAATATTCATATTTAATATGAGTAATTAAACTCTAAGTTTTCTAGATTTGGAATTTTTTAAATTAAGTGATGAATTTTTGAAGTTTTGACCTAAATTTTAACTACGATTGATTTGAAAGTTGACTTTTTGACTTTGACTTATTTTTTTTTGTTTGATAATTTTAATATATACTAGACCTTAAATAAACTTGAATGGATTTGAATTTAATTAATTTGAAATCTTCTAGAATTATTTATGATTTTTCAAAGTTTATATAATTAATTCAATTTTTAGTTCATTTAATTAAGGAGGGTTTAGTGATTTTGATCCAAATTGATTCTAAACTTCTTGGAATCAATCTCAAAAGTCAGGAATGATTTAAGGGGGCGTCTCCATTTGTTTGATAAATTTTTGGAATTTTAAAATATTTTAATTAATTATGTTAGTTAAATATTAATCTTTATTAAAAATTAAATTAAGTCAAATTAGATGTTCAGTCGAGGGGCTTTTAATTTTTATATGTAGAGGATTAAATTTTTATCAATTTGATATATTAATTATTTTTTTGTGATTTAATTTGAATTTATTATATTTTTTTTAATTTTCCAGTATTAATTAAGGGCTTAATATGGGTTAATTAAATTTGCAACCTAATAACTCTTAAAACCAACAATCTCCTAACCTAAGATGAGTGGTGTTACCATGTTAAAGGTTCGAAAGTCTTACTCCTATTAGATACATGATCAATCTCATATTATTTTCATAAATTTACTAAAATTTTATATTTAATTTTTGTTCTTAAATGTCATTATATCACATAGGATTAAAATCAAGAGTCTCTAACCCTTAATACATATACAATCAGCCACAACATGTAAGGTATCAACAAAAATGTGACTTAAATCTAAGTTTTTGAAAGGGAGGGATGGTTTCCTAAGAATTTGAATCAACCCATGATCCAAATGCTTAGGGATTCATCCAAAGGTAAAGTTCGCCATGGAATTTCTCTTTGCACACGATGATAAAGAAGAATTTACCATAACATTCACCAATAAGACCCAATTGCAAGTTAAAGTGCCTACAACCATGAGAATGAAAATGCAAATTAAACTAATAAGATTCATGAAATTACTTATGTGTTTGCACTTTATTTGATTGATTTAGTCTATCAAAAATCAAGCTCTGTTTAAAATCTTGATGACATGATTAGATCAAAAGAAACACAAAAAAAATCTAATTAGATGGGACTTTACTTTATTAAGGCCACATATAGCTCAAGCCAAGATAAAATTAAGCAATATTCCAAATATGGGCTGAAAAAATTAATGAAAATTTTACTGGAGGTAAAGAATAGATTAAGGAAATTTCCCCTAAAACTTCAGAGCAATTAAATTTATATTTAATAAAATATTAACTAAAAACTAAAAAAATCAAATATATGAAATTAATAAAAACATGTTAAGTCATTTTCATTTGATTTTAATTTTAAATAAAAAAGAGGGAAAAATTCTAAAGAAAATAAGATATTATTTGCAAAATTTTGTTGAGAAATGTAATTACTATAATTTTTTAATTTTTTTTATTTAAAGATAATTAAAATAATTTAAAAATAGGTTTTATTAATCTAATTAATGGCGACAGCGACAGAAGGGCCACGTGGCATGTCATGGACCATCAGATCCAAACCACGTAGATGGGGGACTACGTGACAGTGCGTGAGCCAACGGATCAAAACTGCAGGCATTGATGGCCCATGATTGCACGGTGGCAATCATTGTGAGAATGTGGCGACTCGATGATGTGGCAACTTATCAGATTAAGCATTAGATCCCGGCCATTCATTCGCCCGTGGTTTGGATAAGCGGTTGAGATCTAGCTAGTAGTAAATGAAGTAGCAAAAATGAACCCACAGTTTGATCAAATGATTAATCGGTGGGATCAATACAGTTGAACGTGTGATCAACGGTCCGAATAAATGTATATGCATAAATTCTAAGTGAAAACTCTATAGATTAAATAATCACTTAATTTTTATAAAATACTCAACCAAATCAAATAAAATTTTAAACAGAGCCACTAAGCATGAAGAGCATTCATGGGGTACAATTTGTTTGGCTTAAAATGTGCTTTGTAAAAGCAATTTAAGTCTAAGTATTTAGAGCTAGGGTTGAGCTTTTATTGAGATCTAATTGGTGAATTTGGGCTTTTTTGGATTCTCAAAGCTTGTGGACTCCCCTCGCATAAATCTCTAGAAGGAATCACGATCAGAAAAGCTCTAGATGTTGAGCTCCATACCTAGGACAGAGTAGATGGCTAGTTTGCCAGAGAAGTTGCTATCAGTGACGTGCAACCACCTGGATTTTGTAATGGAAAATGAGAGGAGATCTGGGAGAACCAAAATGAAATGAAAGAGACGTTATAAAAGCTTTGGAAGTTGATGGTTTTGGTGAGAGATTGATGAGTCAAAGAATGAGCCCTTTTTTAATTTTAAGCCCTAGTGTTTTATTTGGATGGCCTTGATTAATCAGAGGCTTTACTATTATGAGGGACAAGTGTCCAAAGTCATTGCAATGATAAGTGGAAGGCTGGACCAAGCCATTCTCCCATTGGATAGTTTGGACATGTAGAGGGGATCACTTGCCATTCTAGGTTAAACTAGTCCCTTGGTTGTGTTAGAGAGCTCTAAGTGAGCTTTAGGACTTAAAAAGAACCATCCAATCAGGTTGGGCTATTGAAAGGGATCACATGCCATACTGTTTGACCACTAGGAAGGGTTTGAGCTTGGGTTGATATATTTGACTAGTCAAAAGGTCAAAAGTTGATGAGGTGGATATGGGAGAATGATTGCTTGTTGGCCAAGTGTATTCCAATATCTTGAAGCAATATATTTTGAAGCTTAAAGGAAAGGTTGAACATGGGAGATCTCTCTTATGTTTGGATCGACTAGTTGACTAGTTAAACACTTGAAGTTGAATAAGATTAAATCTGAGGTGTATGCATGTTGATTGAGTGAGTTGGAAGGAGTGTGAAGTCATATGTAGAGAGTTCAAGTGTATGGAGAAGTTTGACCAAGTTTTTGAGTTGACTTTAGTCAAACTTAAGCATGTTTTACTTGCATTGAAGTTGAAAACATTCAAACCATAAAATGGAAATGGATGAAGGGTTTGATGGGGTTTAACTAAGTCTTCATCAAGTGTATAGAAGGATTTGATCAAGATATAAGGATTTGACCATGTCAACATGTTGCCTTGGTCAAATTCATCAAAGGTTGATTCATGATAGGTTTGAAGGTATTCAAAACATGCAATTGGGTGATTTTGATGGTTTAAGGGGTTTGATTAAATTGTATATAGTGATTTGACCTATATAGGTCAGATTTGACCAAACTCGGGCTCAATTGGCCAAGCTAACTATTGATTGGGCCAACATGTCCAGGCAAGTCCAAACCATTAGGGGAGGTGATCAAAAGAGTTTGAATAAGTTTGAGGTTGATTTGGGATTCGATTGAGTATAAATAGAGTTTATGGTTGACTTGGTCAACCATGATTGACTTGGTCAACCATGGGTTGGGGTTGGGCTCAACAAGTTTGATTTGATCATTAGAGAGTAATGGATGTGGTCCCATGCATTGGAGGGGTCATTTGGTCAAAAATGACTTTTTAGGCCCTTAAGGGAATTTTGGTCAACCATGGTTGACTTGGCCAACTATGTCAAACAAACACATGGATTTAGGTCCAATGCAGTCCTAATTATGTCTAGGATACATTGGAAGATAATTTAAGACTTGACATGATTGAGCTATGTTGAGTTTTGGGGAAATGTCCAAAATGTTATTAAAGGGCATTTTAGTTATTTTGGCCTATAGTCAACTCTGGGTCAAATTGGGACCAACAAAATATAATTTACGGGTCAACATGTCATATTAAAGGTCATGGGTAGGGTCAAGGATCTTGGGGAAGGATCCAAGGTAAAATTTTATAAGGTAACAGGTCTAGTGACATATGCTATAATTATTTAAAGATTTTACATCCTTCAGAAATCAATTTAATTTCTTTGGGTTAGAGGTGTCAAATTAAGCTAAAATTTGGAGGGATAACACTAAGAACTTGCTTGGCCAATATACAACTAATAAATCATGAATCATATATCATTTGGCTTGATTTCAAAGGGACTGAAAAATCACCTAGAATGGGTTTTAGAACCTGGGTTCTTAACCTTGGGATTTTGATCTAGAATCTTTGGTTTGGATGCAATTTTGGATTTGGTTGGTTTAGTTTGAAATGTTCTTATGAATTACAATCAAATGGATGATTGAGACTGATTGAACATAATTAGAGTTTGAAAGAAAGTTGACCTAGAGTGTGGGTTTGGAAACTTGACTAGAGCTTGAACTGGAATTTGATTAAGGACTATAATGGAGTTTAATTGGGATCTATATGATTGATAAGTGGTCAATTGTCAACCATTAGATCACTAAGTAGGAGCTCAAACAAGTCCTGAAGACCTCATAAGAAAATGATGTCAATAGAATACCAATCACCTGCTTTATAAAATATATGATAAATTTTAACCTAATTGGGAATGTCCTTATGTTATTGAGAAGGTATATCAAGGGGGAGCTTAACAATTGATCGACTTGAATAGTCAACAATTGATACCTCCAATCAATCGTAGATTCTTGATGAAATACTATACATAAATATCTATTCAAGAAATTGCACCTAAAATTCTCTCATGAGATATGGGGTATTTTAAATATTTATTTGGGTTGATATCATGCTTTGCATTAAGATCTCCAAATAAATATATAAAATTATTAATAATAAAATTTATCTCATTATACAAATTTGAAATAAAGATCAGTGATTTCAACTAAGCATATATGATGATTAAAAAAAACTTAGATTTCATCTCCTAAACTCACCAAAGTTTGAAAGGTTAAAAGAAGTGACCTTCAAGTTTGATAACTTCAACAAATTAAGTTTGAGAAGCTCATGTTTTCATAGCTAAAGTCTAGGTCTCAAGTGGGTGTATAAGGTCAAACTCAAAAAATATAAATATGGTTGAGTCTCTGATAGCTTTAATTAGTCAATAAGCATTAAGAAAGATCGTAGTACGAAAAGCCCTATTTTGTCAGCCTGATGACAAAAGCTATCAAATCCAAAGCTTATCTAGCTTGATAAGTTAGAGAAATTAAGATTCAAAATTTTTTTCTCAACTAATTAATGGACTAAGATGGAGTTGAAGAGATAAGCCTCATTCAATAAAACATAATCTCATATAGTTAAACTTATGAACCCTCAATGTGCCCTCTAAAGTAGATATTTAGATATTCATAGTGTCAACCAGTTCACAACAAATATGATCTACTCTAGACATGTACTATATTTTTTATGGGGCATTTATTAACTTTCACATATATTTCACGGTTAATCCAAATGAGTGCATCGACATGACAGTGATCACACAACACATTGTCAAATGACTAACTCGACATCATGCAAATTTAGTCAAGCATCATACATATGTGAAATGGAGCGTGTTGATATGTCAAGAATGTCAAATTTATCCAAAAAAAAAAAGCATTGCTATCATGCAAGAAAACATATATAACATTATCTCAAATTTGTACTATTTAATTCAAAGCTTTTTTTTTTTTGTAAGTAGAATAATGATTTAAAAAAATGCTTCTGTCTCGTCTGCTAGGGTTTTCGCCCTTTTAGGGCTTTTGCCCTTGCGCCTCTCCGTCTGCCGTCTTCCTTGCCGGCGGTACGTTCTTTATGGTGAAAAAATTGCTTGATCCTGGTTTCCTTGCGGGTAAGCAACCTAAATCCTTTAAGGATGCTCTATCTGGTTCCGTTGAATCGAATGATTTTCCGGATTTTCGTATTTCTTCTAATCGGGGAATGCCATCTCTGTGGTTTTCGGAAGAGGAATTTTTGCATCTAGCTAAGCCTTTTGAGTTTGCGTTGGTGGGGAGATTTCCCCTTAAAAGACCATCTTTAGATTCAATCCGTAGGTTTTTCTTTATCCTAAAACTATTTGGGGATTTTTCGGTGACTTTGTTGGATCAAGCGAATGTTTTAATCAAGCTTGCCAATGATATGAATTATGCTAGGGTTTTTGCTCACATATCTTACTTTGTTTATGGCTGTTGTATGAAAGTTATAAAGTGGTCTCCGGTTCTTGATTTGTCGGAGGAATCTCCGATAGTTCCTGTTTGGCTTTCTTTTCCGGGATTACGTCCCCATCTTTTCTCCTCCCGTATACTTTTTGGGTTGGGTTCGATCTTTGGTAGGTTGATTCATACAGACAATGCTATGGCTTCTGGATCCCGTCCATCTGTTGCTCGTGTTCTTGTAAAAATTGATGTAACCAAATCATTTCCTGATTTTGTTTGGTTGGGTCCGGAGAAGTTGGGATATGTCCAAAAAGTAATTTTTGAGGGCATGCCTAATTTTTGTTCATTTTGCAAAGCTTTAGGTCATAAGAAATTGGAATGTCCTAAACTTTCTTCCAAATCCTCCCCGGTTGTTGTCTCTGCCCCCCTGGACATTCCTCCTGTCCCTGTTTCTAATGAAGTTCTGATTATTTCTCCTGTTTGTGAAATTTCTGCGAATTTATGTAATGTTGTATTAGAGCGAGATGATTTAGATTGTGAAACGCTTGTTAATAATCAATCTGCTGGTGTGGAGGGTGTGATCTTACCTGATGTTGATTGTCGGGTTGGTTCGCCTGATGCGTGTGTGCTTTCTGGGATGGCTGAGGGGGGTTTTGATCAGGCTTTAGTTTCTCCTAATGCTGTTGTTTGAAATTGTGTTGATGTGGATCATAATAATGCTAATGTTTCTCTCCCTTCTTCCGTCAATGTTGCGCGAGAAGGAGCTGTTATTTGTACAGTGAATGCTAGGGGTGTTGGTGAAAGGCTGGAAAATGATTTTGATGTTAATTTTGCCTTATCTCCTAATGTTGTGCCTTTTTTTTCACCTAAATTACCGTCTAATTGTGTTGAGGAATTACCGGACAATTCTGTGGGTGAACCTGTTGGGGTTTTGCCTGGGGCAATCTCTCAGGTTCTAAATACGGATGTGTCTCAAAAATGCACTACGGTTTCTAATAATTTCATTGAGGTTCCTGTAAATTTGGTTGATACGCGATTTTTGGGCAATTCCTTAGGCGACAGTTCTGAACTGGATATTAGGAACCATTTGAATTGGTTGGACTCGTCCGAGGGTGAGCCTGATTCCGAATTCTCCGATGGTGCTGGTTTGGCGTCGCCAGATTTCTGTGGTGGTTCTGACCCGGGATGTGATTTCACTCTATTAATGTTAGAC